>NC_090259.1:49225056-49257556 GCF_037325665.1 Littorina saxatilis
CGCGTTTAGTTTTCGACTGAGTTTGCTTAGAAAAATGGCACGTGTGAAAAGATCAACGCTCCGAAAAACACATCATAAAGGCAAGTGTACGAGAAGACAACAACTGAAGAGTTGCAGAGACAAGAGAACAACTAAAACACAATCGGTGACCAAGCGCACAAAATCTGGATCGACCGCTGTGGCATGCAGATCAAATTCTGCGTCAGGACTGAGAGTGTGTTCTTGGCGGTTTGACGCGAAAACAATTCAAGACGAACACATAGGCCTACACAGCAGCCACTGGTCAAAAGCGACAGGTCCAGAGGCTTCCCAAACAAGGAGATGTCTTGTTGATTTGGAAACCTTTGATGGTATTGACTTGTAAACGAACTTTGTTGTCCGCAATGTAAACAGCCAACGCTGTCACCATGCCCAGACTCAAAACAGAGACACGGCTTTGCAGTGTACGCGCATGTGAGGAAGTTGTTCCAGGTACCGCTGGATACCTTGCTTCCAAAGAAAGCGGTCAAACGGATTATGGTCTCATCAGGCAAGCCGTTTATTCGTCCAGACTCCTTGATATGTGGGCTAGGTGCTCAACAATTTAACACATTTTGTGAAAGTTTAGATTTGGTAGGCATGGATCACAAAACCTTCCAGAAGAAAGCTGATAAACTCTATCAACGACTTGATGTAGATCTACTGGAGGAGAAAGTATTCAGTGAGGCTGTCCGTCAGGTCAGACAGATACACGCAACGCACAATGGAATGACACTGTCTGATGATGATGTTCTTGATATCAGTGTAAGCTACGACGGATCATGGCTGACCAGGGGGCACTCGTCCCACATTGGAATAGGGTGTGCTGTAGTCTAGACGTGCTGACTGGAATTTGCTTTGACGCTCATGTTATGTGCAACTACTGTCATACGTTTGCCAGACAACTGGAAACAAAATTCTCCATGAGAAACCCCTGGAGTATGCTGCCTGGCTGGTAAAACAACTGGACATCTGTGACAAGAATTTTGCAGGTGAGTGCGTAGATCTAAACAGTATGTGTGTATGGTGCGTTTGTGAAGACGTTTGTTGAAATGGGATGATAGTGTGTTGTGTTTGAATTTTACATAGATCTGTAAGTGTTTGTGAAAATGTGTGTCAGTGTTTTGTGTGCGCTTGTCTATGTGAAGTGTACGTGTGTGTGTGTGTGTGTGAGAGTGTGTGTGTGTCTGTGCGTGTTTGTGTATTTGTGTGTTTGGGTACTAATCCATGCATAGTAATACATGTACTGAACAAAAACAATGATAGCGTCTATGTTGGTAGATCTGATTGCCTTGTGTGTGTTTGTGTGTGTGTGTGTGTGTGTGTGTGTGTGTGTGTGTGTGTGTGTGTGTGTGCATGCATGTGTGCATGCATGTGTGTGTGTGTGTTTGGGTACTAATCCATGCATAGTAATACATGTACTGAACAAAAGCAATAATAGCGTCTATGTTGGTAGATATGTGGCTGATTGCCTTTTGTGTGTGTGTGTGTGTTTGTGTGTGTTTGTGTGTTTGCTATTCAGTGGCTGACTTTGACTGAAACGGTGGTTTTATTTTTAGGTTCCAGTGGCATCATGGAAGTCGAGGCGGCTCGGGTTCTGTGGGGCAGGTCAGTGTCGCAGCACAATCTGCGATACACAGTTATCCTGTCAGACGGTGACACAAAAACCTTCCAGGAACTTTCCAAAATAAAGCCTTATGGAGATCAAGTAACCATCGAAAAAGAAGAGTACATCAATCACGTTTCCAAGCGTCTTGTAACAGCGCTTCGCAACCTTGTGACAGACTGCCGCAAAAAAAGGAATCACTTTGGGAGGGCGAGGGTATGATCAGCTGACTCTGAATACAATCAGGAAGTTGACGATATATTATAATCGGGCCATTAGGGGGGGGGGGGGGGGTAAGACAGTTGCAGACATGAAACGGGCAGTGATGGCATCTCTGCGTCACGGCTTCTCAACAGATGACAAGCCACAGCATGACTTGTGCCCCCATGGTGCCGCGTCATGGTCCTTCTACCAGCCCCCAGGACCACACGCAAAACTCGTCCATACACCTCTCAACTTCAAGAAGCTGAATCCTCCTCTAGATTTACCAGAGACTGACGAAAGATCAACTGCTTCAGAGATGTGTGTCAGGAAAAACCCAAAACTCTAATGAGTGTCTCCACAGCAGCGTTTGGGTTCGCTGCCCCAAGGACAAATTTGCATGCAAAAATCGTGTACGGTTTGCAGTCGTCACAGTGGCTAGAGAATTCAATTTTGAACCAGCGGCTGCTCTCAACACTGCACAGTTCTACGGCTTTACAACAGGCTGTAACATGAAAAGACTAAACAAGGCTAGGAGTGTAAAAGGGTTCTTGGCAGCCTCAGGTTCAAGAAAGATCAGCTAAACAAGAGACGCGACACTGTGCGTGCAGCTAAACTCAAAAGACAGGATGAGCTCATCAGACTACAAGGGGGTGCAGCATATGCTGCTGGGCTGTTTTAGGTAAGCCTGTAGTTACCAGGTGTCTGTGAAAAATACCTGAACTATGTTAACATTGATTTGGGGTGAATGAAAGAGCTTTGAAATGTTCTCGGCCTTGTTTCTCTGTTCAGCGTTTTTGCATGACCTGCTTTCTAGGAAACTGTTTTTCTTCAATCCAGCTGTTCAGAATGCAATGAAACTTAAGGGACATGCTTATCAGAGGACAACCTGTGGAATGACAACAGGAATTTTCTTTAAATTAATAAATAACTGTTCAGGCGGGTCATATTTACTAAAATTGTGCTGAAAAACATGATAATTCATCTAAAAAAAATATTTTATCAGAACTATTCATCCTAGAAAAAATCCCTGTTGTCATTCCACAACTATGGACTCCTACATCCTTCATACAAAAAATCACATTCCTATGATTTAAGGGGAAGCTAAAAAACGTGTTCCTAGCAACCCATTTTGGCAGTTGGAGATTGCCGTTTCCATGGTAACGGACAGTGACGGTATTGAAAACGTTATCAGTTTTGAAATCGTATATGCCTTACCACTTCATAAGCATATAACATTAGCCTATGGTAGAAGTAAATACAAATTTAGATTTTAGTGGCTCCCTTTGCCTTAAGCAAGTTCGACTGTATGTAGGTAATTTTTGAGTCACTTGAGAAAAAGTGACTCTATTGTAATCGGTCAGTGTTAGTCTGTCCGGCCGGCCGTCCGTAGACACCACCTTAACGTTGGACTTTTCTCGGAAACTATCAAAGCGATCGGGCTCATATTTTGTTTAGTCGTGACCTCCAATGACCTCTACACTTTAACGATGGTTTCGTTGACCTTTGACCTTTTTCAAGGTCACAGGTCAGCGTCAAAGGAAAAATTAGACATTTTATATCTTTGACAAAGTTCATCGGATGTGATTGAAACTTTGTAGGATTATTCTTTACATCAAAGTATTTACATCTGTAGCCTTTTACGAACGTTATCAGAAAAACAAGGGAGATAACTAGCCTTTTCTGTTCGGCAACACACAACTTAACGTTGGGCTTTTCTCGGAAACTATAACAGTGACCGGGCTCAAATTTTATGTGAACGTGACTCATTGTGTTGTGAATAGCAATTTCTTCCTGTCCATCTGATGCCTCATATAATATTCAGAACTGCGAAAGTGACTCGATCGAGCGTTTGCTCTTCTTGTTTTAATTTTTTTCGTCTTTTACGCCTGTTCCTGGTCCTGTTCTGCTCTCACACCGCTCCGTCCCTGCACTCACTGCTCCAACCACCTGAATTTGTTCCGCTGCTAGACTTGTCAATTTTACAGACGCTCCAGGGGGGGGATGTCGGGTTGCTGCAATAGGCTACCCTCGGAAGATGACACTGCACTTCTGCCGAGTCACTTCGACGGTGTTCAGTAGTGGGTCTGTCCCGAGATAACGGACGCAGCCCACTACCTACTATGCCCCCTACTAACGACATTGACTGTTAAGTCGCGGAGCCAGACTGACCCCGGTTGGTATTGTTTCTTTGGGTTTGATGGCGCAATGGCCTGGTGACAGAATAGAAAGCTGGCTTTGAAAGCAGTTGTCATTATCGACGTGGGTTCAATGCGAGGGATCTGTTTCCTAGAGTCAACTTGGTGCAGACTCTCCTCTGTGTCCAAACAGCCGGGTGGTGGACGCGTGGGTTCAATGCGAGGGATCTGTTTCCTAGAGTCAACTTGGTGCAGACTCTCCTCTGTGTCCAAACAGCCGGGTGGTGGACGCGTGGGTTCAATGCGAGGGATCTGTTTCCTGGAGTCAACTTGGTGCAGACTCTCCTCTGTGTCCAAACAGCCGGGTGGTGGACGCGTGGGTTCAATGCGAGGGATCTGTTTCCTGGAGTCAACTTGGTGCAGACTCTCCTCTGTGTCCAAACAGCCGGGTGGTGGACGCGTGGGTTCAATGCGAGGGATCTGTTTCCTGGAGTCAACTTGGTGCAGACTCTCCTCTGTGTCCAAACAGCCGGGTGGTGGACGCGTGGGTTCAATGCGAGGGATCTGTTTCCTAGAGTCAACTTGGTGCAGACTCTCCTCTGTGTCCAAACAGCCGGGTGGTGTCCAAACAGCCGGGTGGTGTCCAAACAGCCGGGTGGTGGACGCGTGGGCATGATAAAGATCCCAAGGTCTCAGCGAAAGTCAGGGCTAAGGAAAATACGAAACACGCATACGGAAGAAAAAAAGGGTAGCGTAGGGTGCTGCACGCTACAGGGAATTGCCCCAGGACAATGTGATATACGAAATACCACCGACCCAACAATGAGCCGCTGTCTGTCCGTGTGGCAGGCTGAGTGTTGGAATCCTGGCTGCGTCTGTAGGGTTAACTCTTGACGTCCTGTACCGCGCCATACCGCTCCTTACCTATCATCCTGTCTGTTGGGTTAACTCTTGACGTCCTGTACCGCGCCATACCTATCAACCTGTCTGTTGGGTTAACTCTTGACGTCCTGTACCGCGCCATACCGCTCCTTACCTATCATCCTGTCTGTAGGGTTAACTCTTGACGTCCTGTACCGCGCCATACCGCTCCTTACCTATCATCCTGTCTGTCGGGTTAACTCTTGACGTCCTGTACCGCGCCATACCGCTCCTTACCTATCATCCTGTCTGTTGGGTTAACTCTTGACGTCCTGTACCGCGCCATACCGCTCCTTACCTATCATCCTGTCTGTAGGGTTAACTCTTGACGTCCTGTACCGCGCCATACCGCTCCTTACCTATCATCCTGTCTGTAGGGTTAACTCTTGACGTCCTGTACCGCGCCATACCGCTCCTTACCTATCATCCTGTCTGTCGGGTTAACTCTTGACGTCCTGTACCGCGCCATACCGCTCCTTACCTATCATCCTGTCTGTAGGGTTAACTCTTGACGTCCTGTACCGCGCCATACCGCTCCTTACCTATCATCCTGTCTGTCGGGTTAACTCTTGACGTCCTGTACCGCGCCATACCGCTCCTTACCTATCATCCTGTCTGTAGGGTTAACTCTTGACGTCCTGTACCGCGCCATACCGCTCCTTACCTATCATCCTGTCTGTAGGGTTAACTCTTGACGTCCTGTACCGCGCCATACCGCTCCTTACCTATCATCCTGTCTGTAGGGTTAACTCTTGACGTCCTATACCGCGCCATACCGCTCCTTACCTATCATCCTGTCTGTAGGGTTAACTCTTGACGTCCTGTACCGCGCCATACCGCTCCTTACCTATCATCCTGTCTGTCGGGTTAACTCTTGACGTCCTGTACCGCGCCATACCGCTCCTTACCTATCATCCTGTCTGTAGGGTTAACTCTTGACGTCCTGTACCGCGCCATACCGCTCCTTACCTATCATCCTGTCTGTCGGGTTAACTCTTGACGTCCTGTACCGCGCCATACCGCTCCTTACCTATCATCCTGTCTGTAGGGTTAACTCTTGACGTCCTGTACCGCGCCATACCGCTCCTTACCTATCATCCTGTCTGTAGGGTTAACTCTTGACGTCCTATACCGCGCCATACCGCTCCTTACCTATCATCCTGTCTGTCGGGTTAACTCTTGACGTCCTGTACCGCGCCATACCGCTCCTTACCTATCATCCTGTCTGTAGGGTTAACTCTTGACGTCCTGTACCGCGCCATACCGCTCCTTACCTATCATCCTGTCTGTCGGGTTAACTCTTGACGTCCTGTACCGCGCCATACCGCTCCTTACCTATCATCCTGTCTGTCGGGTTAACTCTTGACGTCCTGTACCGCGCCATACCGCTCCTTACCTATCATCCTGTCTGTAGGGTTAACTCTTGACGTCCTGTACCGCGCCATACCGCTCCTTACCTATCAACCTGTCTGTTGGGTTAACTCTTGACGTCCTGTACCGCGCCATACCTATCAACCTGTCTGTTGGGTTAACTCTTGACGTCCTGTACCGCGCCATACCTATCAACCTGTCTGTTGGGTTAACTCTTGACGTCCTGTACCGCGCCATACCGCTCCTTACCTATCATCCTGTCTGTAGGGTTAACTCTTGACGTCCTGTACCGCGCCATACCGCTCCTTACCTATCATCCTGTCTGTAGGGTTAACTCTTGACGTCCTGTACCGCGCCATACCGCTCCTTACCTATCATCCTGTCTGTAGGGTTAACTCTTGACGTCCTGTACCGCGCCATACCGCGCCATACCTATCAACCTGTCTGTAGGGTTAACTCTTGACGTCCTGTACCGCGCCATACCGCTCCTTACCTATCATCCTGTCTGTCGGGTTAACTCTTGACGTCCTGTACCGCGCCATACCGCTCCTTACCTATCATCCTGTCTGTCGGGTTAACTCTTGACGTCCTGTACCGCGCCATACCGCTCCTTACCTATCATCCTGTCTGTCGGGTTAACTCTTGACGTCCTGTACCGCGCCATACCGCTCCTTACCTATCATCCTGTCTGTCGGGTTCAGGGGGGACATTTTTCCATCTCCCAGGTGAACCCTTGTGCAGACCGCCTGATGCCTTATCCCCCTTTGTGTGTACACACAGGCACATGACCCTGTGTGCACGTAGTAGATCTGTTAATCCCTGCCAGACTTTGTTGGGATATAAAAACACAAAAATACCAAACGTGCATCACCTGGAATAGACATATGGCTTCCTAAATGGTGGGGGGAACAATAGTCGTACATGTAAAAATCAACTTGTCTTAAAAACACAAGTGTACATGACAATTTCAGCCCATGAACGCAGAAGAAGAAGACAAATTTCTTTTTGTTAGCTTGCACCTTCCTGTCCTGACAAGTTAGATGTGACATTGATCGCTGATTGCACTGGCTTTAGTGCAAACCAGTGCCTGTATCTGAGTCATTCTCCAAAACTGGTTAACAAAAGTGGGAATAAGGCCCAAAAATAAAAATTGACTAATTTGAGTTGAATTATTGATTCAAAGGTTCTTTATTATCAGAATGACAGTTTGCAAGAAACGAAAAAGCAAGAAATACGTTTCCTTACAAAATACAGGTATCTGATAGGGGGGTATACCCGTCTCATTACGTGCGCATCATCGTGACACAAATTTGTTAATAATGCAGTCATATTGAATGATTATATGTTGTACTAATTATAGCTTGACAAGCATGTATAAGGAGTTGTTTAAAAAGAAATAAATAAAAAAAAATATAAAGAAATAATAATTTTTTTATAATTTATTTTATAATAAATATTTTTTTTAATTTAATTTTTTTTTTTAATATACCTTGGCACGTACATACAATATACATGTACACACATTTATATTGGTGACAGAAAAGGTTTGTGGACAGAAAAAAGGGAATAAGAAAGAGAGCGAGAGAGAGAGAGAGAGAGAGAGAGAGAGAGAGAGAGAGAGAGAGAGACAGAGACAGAGACAGAGACAGAGAGAGAGAGAATTGAATTGAATTGAACTTTATTTTACAAGGATTTAGATTTAAGGCTACGCCTTTTCTTACAATCTGTCCTTGGGACGCATAGACACACAATTATATAATTTTAAAAAAAAATTAAAAAAATTAAAAATTAAAAAGTTAAAAAGTTAACCAACAAAAGGAGGTCGGAAAACGTGATAATAAAGATGACGATGATGATGATGACGATAATGATGATGATAATGATGACGATGATGATAAAGATGAGGCATGAAGAGCATACATATGTGGTTATTCATAAAATCAAATGCATACTATGCAGGAATTATAAATACAAGCTGGTGGCAATCGAACATGTAGCAATAGTGTAACAAAAGTATGTTCAGAATATACAATGCACAGCATATTTTTGACGTAATACTAAGAGAGAGAGAGAGAGAGAGAGAGAGAGAGAGAGAGAGAGAGAGAGAGAGAGAGAGAGAGAGAGAGAGAGAGAGAGAGAGAGAGAGAGAGAGAGAGAGAGAGAGAGAGAGAGAGAGAGAGAGAGAGAGAGAGAGAGAGAGAGAGAGAGAGAGAGAGAGAGAGAGAGAGAGAGAGAGAGAGAGAGAGAGAGAGAGAGAGAGAGAGAGAGAGAGAGAGAGAGAGAGAGAGAGAGAGAGAGAGAGAGAGAGAGAGAGAGAGAGAGAGAGAGAGAGAGAGAGAGAGAGAGAGAGAAAGAGAGAGAGAGAGAGAGAAAGAGAGAGAGAGAGAGAGAGAGAGAGAGAGAGAGAGAGAGAGAGAGAGAGAGAGAGAGAGAGAGAGAGAGAGAGAGAGAGAGACAGAGAGACAGAGAGAGGGGAGAGAAAGAGAGAGAGAGAGAGAGAGAGAGAGAGAGAGAGAGAGAGAGAGAGAGAGAGAGAGAGAGAGAGAGAGAGAGAGAGAGAGAGAGAGAGAGAGAGAGATCCTGCGTAAATGTAAAAACGTTGTAACAACCTTGAATTTGATGAGGTGTTGAATACGTATTTGACAATCACACATATAATTAAAAAAACACACCAGAAAATGTATAATTATATACAATATTCAGATCATGCAAAAACAAACACCATACTTTGAAAAATCCGAAAGAACAACTGACAACAAAATGTGCCGGATATACAACAATAAAGCTTAAAGCAAAAGGCAACTAATACTGCAAGTGCTGTCCATATGTGTTTTATCTGCCACTCATGGAAACAAAGTGCACCTCACCAGGCTTTCTGTCCAATACCTGCAATATAAAGTTTATAGTATCAATCTTTGGATTGTATTATTACTGTCCAAATATATAAACAAATTAAACTTGCAATTCTATATGTGTTTTATTTGTATGCTATGCATGACCGCTTTACACTTCTCTTGCTATCATGGTTATAAATATATCTACAATGAACGCTTTAAGTTTTATATTCACCATTCCTTCAAGAACGTTTGATGCACACACACACACACACACACACACACACACACACACACACACACACACACACACACACATATATATACACAAACACACACAGACAGACACACACACACACACACACACACACACACACACACACACACACACACACACACACACACAGAGGTTTGGGTTTGTGTGTCACTGAATAAGCAGACTATAATGCAGGTCTCTCCAAACAGTGCTTGAACCGCGTCCTGTACGCATACATAAGCACGTACGTACGCACGCACACAGATACACATTTCGAAAACACACGCATGCACACGTTAACATTTAACGCACGCACGTGCAAACAGACACACAGAGACAAAAAGACACACACACACAAACACGCACGCACGTACTCACACGCGCACGCACTTACACAAACTCACACACACAGAAAAACACACACAGAAAAACACACACAGAAACAAACACAGACGCACACACATACACTCACACGCACGCACGCACGTACACACACACATACACACACACAAACACAAACACAAACACACACACACACGATTCTGGGGAGGGAGGGGGTATTCGGGGGGCAGTTGTCGGGGGGAGGGGGGGGGGGGCAACTGTCCGCCCATGGTTTGGGGCATTTGTCTGGGGGGCAATTGTCATAGGGGCAATTGTTCAGAGGGCAGATGTACAGAGCTAGCTGAAAGTGACACAGGTGAAAGTACAGAGGGGGATAATTAGCCTTCTACCGGAGACATCATTCACAACACGTCTAATTGTTGTCACTGGTGCGCACAAAACTTGGTCACTGGATAAAGTATCAAATTCATAATATTCGCTTTTGAGAATGCAATACAATGTCATAAGTGAGCAATCTACGTGACCATACACCTTTGTTTTAAGAAAAGGTTTTATTTTAAATCGCAAGATTCCGAAGATGCCGTTACGCTCACTTCATGAGATTACAGGACTGACAAGCGAAACCCGGTGGGGCTGAAGAACTTCATGGAATTCACACTTGCGTGGTTTTAATTTTTTTTTTTTTTTACAAACATGCTTATAAATGAATGAGCAACAAAATAATACCAACCTTGTCATGCAAGATTCCCAGGTGCTCAAGCAATCGGGGTCTGCATCTCGCCGGTAGCAGAGGGCGTTACGAACGCAGCCGTCCAAAATGTCAACTACACCTTCTTTTTTCATGAATTACGTCATTATTCACGACAAATTGTGAAAAAAACGTCACGCATCTGCATGGCTAGGTGATTAACAAAGGTGCAAACATAAAAATTTATGTTTTCATTCAGTTGAATTGATGCTAGCTTATAATGAAAACGGCCGTTACGAAGCCATCATGTGTGACACAAAACACTCTCTGAGACATCAAATTCGTCCAAAGTGTGTCCTCGGTTGAATGAATGCATTTTCTGCATCTTCAAGCTGCACTTGTTGACTTGATCGTAAAAAAAATAGTGATTATAAAGAAATTCGTTTGGTTACAGAGGTCGAAAAAATCTAAGTGAGCGTGACAACATGCGATGCGTACGAAAGGCTGTTTTCAACTTCATTTTTGGGGGTCTCAAACACAAAGAAAATAACAACAATTGCACAGGAATGAACCTTTATCGTTTCACAAAGTGACTTTTCAACAAATCATGCATAATGAATTTATCGTGTCAATGGACCGTAGCTTCCAATATATGTACCGAGCCTGTTCCCATTTTTCTGACGCCATTTTTGTTGATTTACTGACATTATTACACTATATTTAATATCAAAATACAAATATGTTCATTCATTTTGCTGTGGGTGCTTCTTCAAACATATATGTATCCACATAAACAGGGGAAAAGGTCTAACCACATTTGCTTCTGTAAAAATGTCGTTTTAAGTGACCGACCTAAGAATTCACCAGCTTTGGAGAATGACTCATCTCTTAACAAGTATTAACATTCGTTCCCACTCTCCGAACGAAAGGGTCAGTCTTGTGTGCAAAGCAGTGAGAATAAGGCAAGGAATGTAGATTTGCTTATCTTTGTGATGGACTGTCAAGCAAAACGCTACCTGCTATGTATGATTGGTTTCCCGCTTTGTTTTTGAAATTCAACTGACAGAAGGCAAAGAACTGTATCACTGTTATGTTTCTTAGGAATGTGCAGTAGGTGGCAAAAGAAACATCTCGCAGTTGCGTACACTATTGCATGTGATTTTGACCTCGTTTTCAAACTGTTGTACAATCTGAACCAGATCAGGTACATCAAAAAGAAAAGCAGATCCCTGGAGGATATTTTACTGGCTGTACGTGGAGGATATTTTACTGGCTGTACATGGAGGATATTTTACTGGCTGTACGTGGAGGATATTTTACTGGCTGTACATGGAGGATATTTTACTGGCTGTACGTGGAGGATATTTTACTGGCTGTACATGGAGGATATTTTACTGGCTGTACGTGGAGGATATTTTACTGGCTGTACATGGAGGATATTTTACTGGCTGTACGTGGAGGATATTTTACTGGCTGTACGTGGAGGATATTTTACTGGCTGTACGTGGAGGATATTTTACTGGCTGTACGTGGAGGATATTTTACTGGCTGTACGTGGAGGATATTTTACTGGCTGTACGTGGAGGATATTTTACTGGCTGTACGTGGAGGATATTTTACTGGCTGTACGTGGAGGATATTTTACTGGCTGTACCTGGAGGATATTTTACTGGCTGTACATGGAGGATATTTTACTGGCTGTACCATTAGAATTTTTGCCTTTTAAAAAAACAAAAACCTTTTCATAAATTGTGTCATTTGGGGCAGGGGTGAAGTGAGTTGTGATTGCAGGCAAAGTTGTCACTTTGACACACTACTGTACGTACTAAACCTTGACACGTGATGGTGTGTTGTGTGTTGCACCAGGTTCAGGGTCAGAGGAGAGAGTGCTGGAAGAAGTGCAGGACACCTGTGTGGAACTCATTGTGAGTTGACAGATTTGGAATTCGGCCGTAGTAATCCCCACTTTTTTGTGTGTCTGTACACATGAATGCCCATATGTGTGTGTGTAGTCTCACTGATATAAAGTATGTGTGTGTGTGTACACATGAATGCCCATGTGTGTGTGTGTGTGTGTGTGTACACATGAATGCCCATGTGTGTGTGTGTATACCTGCATGCACAAGTGTGCACATTTACTTGTGATTCTGCTAATTAAAGCGTTTACACCCCTTTGTTACGGAAATCTTATCATTTGCTCGTTGCTCCACTTTGATATGAATCTTGTTTGTGACTTTCTGTGTCCGTGTGCGTACCCATCTAACTGTTTGAGGTGCAATGCTGACTGTCTGTTTCTGTCTGTGCCACTTGTATCTGTTTCCTTACAGTTACATGTGTACCTGTGTGACTACACGTCTACCTGTCTCTACATGCCTACCTGTATGTCCACACATGTACCTGTGTGTCTACAAATTTACCTGTATGTCTACACATATACCTGTATGTCTGCCTGTGTTTCTACACATGTACCTGTTTGTCTACCTTTGTGTGTCTACCTGTGTGTCTACCTGTGTGTCAACCACCTGTGTGTCTACACGTCGACCCATGCGTCTAGCTGTGTGTCTAGATAAATCCAATCCAATCAAATCCAATGAACTTTATTATCTCACATGGAGAAACTGCAGTGGTGGTACATGTAACATAGAGACAGTGGTGGTACATGTAACATGGAGACAGTGGTGGTACATGTAACATAGAGACAGTGGTGGTACATGTAACATGGAGACAGTGGTGGTACATGTAACATGGAGACAGTGGTGGTACATGTAACATAGAGACAGTGGTGGTACATGTAACATGGAGACAGTGGTGGTACATGTAACATAGAGACAGTGGTGGTACATGTAACATAGAGTCAGTGGTGGTACATGTAACATAGAGACAGTGGTGGTACATGTAACATAGAGACAGTGGTGGTACATGTAACATAGAGACAGTGGTGGTACATGTAACATAGAGACAGTGGTGGTACATGTAACATAGAGACAGTGGTGGTACATGTAACATAGAGACAGTGGTGGTACATGTAACATAGAGACAGTGGTGGTACATGTAACATGGAGACAGTGGTGGTACATGTAACATAGAGACAGTGGTGGTACATGTAACATAGAGACAGTGGTGGTACATGTAACATAGAGACAGTGGTGGTACATATGACATAAAGCCTACAGACTACAACATGCACCTGTGTTGTGCAGCACATGTTGCTGTTCGAGCTACAGCGGGGGGTGCACAGCAAGCGACGGGAGGGGACGGGGGATCTGCCGCTGCTGGAAGGGCTGGCCAAAGAGACGCAGCGACTGGTGCCGCTACTGCTGGACTCTGCTCAGTCCAAACGGTCAGTGTGTGTGTGTGTGTGTGTGTGTGTGTGTGTGTGTGTGTGTGTGTGTGTGTGTGTGTGTGTGTGTGTGTGTGTGTGTGTGTGTGTGTGAAGAGACGCAGTGACTGGTACCCCTACTGCTGAACTCGGCTCAGTCCACACGGTCAGTGTGTGTGTGTGTGTGTGTGTGTGTGTGTGTGTGTGTGTGTGAAGAGACGCAGCGACTGGTACCCCTACTGCTGAACTCCGCTCAGTCCAAACGGTCAGTGTGTGTGTGTGTGTGTGTGTGTGTGTGTGTGTGTGTGTGTGTGTGTGTCAGTGGCCTCATCCCGTCTTTACCGGTCACTCTGTTAGACTCTGGTGTGTTGATTTTGCAGTCTTGACGAGGCAGTAAGACTGCTGTCAAAGTTTCATCAATCTCAGGGTTGGCAACAGGAAACATTTTGTGTAAAAATACCCTGTCACTTTTAGGGGGAAAGTAGGCGTTTAACTTGACAGAGACGACAAGAATGTGAAGCCTTAGACTTTGCTAAGTCTTTTTACCCAAAACTCAGTGCTAAAGCGTCTTGCGGCCAGCTTCACCAAGTATACCAAGCTTCGTCCACTTAAGGACAGGCTTAAAAGGGAGGTAACGTCATGAGATGAGATGTGACATGATGAGATGTGACATGATGAGATGTGACATGATGAGATGTGACATGATGAGATGTGACATGATGAGATGTGACATGTTGAGATGTGACATGATGAGATGTGACATGATGAGATGTGACGTGATGAGATGTGACATGATGAGATGTGACATGTTGAGATGTGACATGTTGAGATGTGACATGATGAGATGTGACATGATGAGATGTGACATGATGAGATGTGACATGATGAGATGTGACATGATGAGATGTGACATGTTGAGATGTGACATGATGAGATGTGACATGATGAGATGTGACATGATGAGATGTGACATGATGAGATGTGACGTGATGAGATGTGACGTGATGAGATGTGACGTGATGAGATGTGACGTGATGAGATGTGACGTGATGAGATGTGACATGTTGAGATGTGACATGATGAGATGTGACATGATGAGATGTGACATGATGAGATGTGACATGATGAGATGTGACATGATGAGATGTGACATGATGAGATGTGACATGATGAGATGTGACATGATGAGATGTGACATGATGAGATGTGACATGATGAGATGTGACGTGATGAGATGTGACGTGATGAGATGTGACATGATGAGATGTGACATGATGAGATGTGACATGATGAGATGTGACATGTTGAGATGTGACATGATGAGATGTGACATGTTGAGATGTGACATGTTGAGATGTGACATGATGAGATGTGACATGATGAGATGTGACATGATGTGATGTGACATCATGAGATGTGACATCATGAGATGTGATGTGATGTGACATGATGTGACGTGATGTGATGTGAGATGTGACATGAGATGTGACCTGATGAGATGTGACCTGATGAGATGTGACGTGATGAGATGTGACGTGATGAGATGTGACATGATGAGATGTGACATGATGAGATGTGACATGATGAGATGTGACATGATGAGATGTGACGTGATGTGACGTGATGAGATGTGATGTGACATGATGAGATGTGACATGATGAGATGTGACATGATGAGATGTGGCATGATGAGATGAGACATGATGAGATGTGACATGATGAGATGTGACATGATGAGATGTGGCATGATGAGATGAGATGTGATGTGATGTGACATGATGAGATGTGACATGATGAGATGTGACATGATGAGATGTGACATGATGAGATGTGACGTGATGAGATGAGATGTGATGTGACATGATGAGATGTGACGTGATGAGATGTGACGTGATGAGATGAGATGAGATGTGATGTGACATGATGAGATGTGACATGATGTGATGTGACATGATGAGATGTGACGTGATGAGATGTGACATGATGAGATGTGACATGATGTGATGTGATGTGACATGATGAGATGTGACGTGATGAGATGTGACATGATGAGATGTGACGTGATGAGATGTGACATGATGAGATGTGACGTGATGAGATGTGACATGATGTGATGTGATGTGATGTGACATGATGAGATGTGACATGATGAGATGTGACATGATGAGATGTGACGTGATGAGATGAGATGAGATGTGACCTGATGAGATGTGACATGATGAGATGTGACATGATGGGATGTGACATGATGAGATGTGACATGACGAGATGTGACATGACGAGATGTGACATGATGAGATGTGACGTGATGAGATGTGACATGATGAGATGTGATGAGATGTGACGTGATGAGATGTGACGTGATGAGATGTGACGTGATGAGATGTGACGTGACATGATGAGATGTGACTTGATGAGACGTGACATGATGAGATGTGATGAGATGTGACGTGATGAGATGTGACGTGATGAGATGTGACGTGACATGATGAGACGTGACTTGATGAGACGTGACATGATGAGATGTGATGAGATGTGACATGATGAGATGTGACATGATGAGATGTGACATGATGAGATGTGACATGATGAGATGTGACATGATGAGATGTGACATGATGAGATGTGACATGATGAGATGTGACGTGATGTGACGTGATGAGATGTGATGTGACATGATGAGATGTGACATGATGAGATGTGCCATGATGAGATGTGGCATGATGAGATGTGACCTGATGAGATGTGACATGATGAGATGTGACATGATGAGATGTGGCATGATGAGATGAGATGAGATGTGATGTGACATGATGAGATGTGACATGATGAGATGTGACATGATGAGATGTGACATGATGAGATGTGACGTGATGAGATGAGATGTGATGTGACATGATGAGATGTGACGTGATGAGATGTGACGTGATGAGATGAGATGAGATGTGATGTGACATGATGAGATGTGACATGATGTGATGTGACATGATGAGATGTGACGTGATGAGATGTGACATGATGAGATGTGACGTGATGTGACGTGATGTGATGTGACATGATGAGATGTGACGTGATGAGATGTGACATGATGAGATGTGACGTGATGAGATGTGACATGATGAGATGTGACGTGATGAGATGTGACATGATGTGATGTGATGTGATGTGACATGATGAGATGTGACATGATGAGATGTGACGTGATGTGATGTGACGTGATGAGATGTGACGTGATGAGATGAGATGTGATGTGACATGATGAGATGTGACATGATGTGATGTGACATGATGAGATGTGACGTGATGAGATGAGATGAGATGAGATGTGACCTGATGAGATGTGACATGATGAGATGTGACATGATGAGATGTGACATGATGAGATGTGACATGATGAGATGTGACATGACGAGATGTGACGTGATGAGATGTGACATGATGAGATGTGACGTGATGAGATGTGACATGATGAGATGTGATGAGATGTGACGTGATGAGATGTGACGTGATGAGATGTGACGTGATGAGATGTGACGTGACATGATGAGATGTGACTTGATGAGACGTGACATGATGAGATGTGATGAGATGTGACGTGATGAGATGTGACGTGATGAGATGTGACGTGACATGATGAGACGTGACTTGATGAGATGTGACATGATGAGATGTGATGAGATGTGACATGATGAGATGTGATGAGATGTGACTTGATGAGATGTGACATGATGAGATGCGACATGATGAGATGAGATGTGACGTGATGTAACATGATGTGACATGATGAGATGAGATGTGACATGATGTGACATGATGTGACATGATGAGATGAGATGTGAAGTGATGTGGCATGATGAGATGAGATGTGACGTGATGTGACATGATGAGATGTGACATGATGAGATGTGACATAATAATAATAATAATAATAATAATAATAAATGAGCATTTATATAGCGCAACATCATAACTTTACAATTATGCTCTTTGCACATGATGTGATGACAGGTTACCGTGGTTGAAGAAGCTGACAGTGTTCACTGCTGTGCGTGCCGGGGAAAACTTTGCCGCCACCGTGCTGTCTGACATCATCGCCAAGGCAACCACTCCATCACAGGTATCTCACAACCCTTTACTGCCTGGCATGCTGAGGTCTGATTGAGCCTGTGTTAGTGAGAGAGAGAGATAGAGAGAGAGAGAGAGAGAGAGAGAGAGAGAGAGAGAGAGAGAGAGAGAGAGAGAGAGAGAGAGAGAGAGAGAGAGAGAGAGAGAGAGAGAGAGAGAGAGTTTTCATTTTGATAGAATTGCATGGGCGTTGTGGCGGGGTGGTAAGACGTCGGCCTCTTAATCGGAAGGTCGAGGGTTCGAATCCCTGCCGCGGCCGCCTGGTGGGTTAAGTGTGGAGATTTTTCCAATCTCCCAGGTCAACTTATGTGCAGACCTGCTAGTGACTTATCCCCCTTCGTGTGTACATGCAAGCACAAGACCAAGTGCGCACGGAAAAGATCCTGTAATCCATGTCAGAGTTCATGTGTCACATTGTGTGTGTCTGTGTGCTTGTGGGGAAGAAATAATGAATGATCAAGAAGAGGCGTCAACACTTGTTTTGCTCTTGGATAGTTTCACAGTGTCTTTGAGAAAATGCAAATACATGTAAAACTGAAATAGAGGGAGTAACAGCTTTATGAACTGTACTCTTGAAAGACTGGGCTCTGTACTTCCACCTGTGTCACTTTCAGCTAGCTCTGTACTTCCACCTGTGTCACTTTCAGCTAGCTCTGTACTTCCACCTGTGTCACTTTCAGCTAGCTCTGTACTTTCACCTGTGTCACTTTCAGCTAGCTCTGTACTTTCACCTGTGTCACTTTCAGCTGGCTCTGTACTGTCACCTGTGTCACTTTCAGCTGGCTTTGTACTTCCACCTGTGTCACTTTCAGCTGGCTCTGTACTTCCACCTGTGTCACTTTCAGCTAGCTCTGTACTTCCACCTGTGTCACTTTCAGCTAGCTCTGTACTGTCACCTGTGTCACTTTCAGCTGGCTCGTACTGTCACCTGTGTCACTTTCAGCTGGCTCTGTACTTCCACCTGTGTCACTTTCAGCTGGCTCTGTACTTTCACCTGCAAGAGGCGGTGGAGAAGAGCCTGAAGACGGTTGCCCGGGAGACCGTGGAGAGTGTGTACGGCGCCATGGCAACCAGCACGCCCCCCCAGCTGGTGCAGACCCTGCACAACATGCATCGCGTTCTGCTCGGCGAGAAACAACGTGGCCTACATCTACACGCATCTGCCTGGTCAGTCTGTGTGTGTGTGTGTGTGTGTGTCTGTGTAGGTGTGTGTGTGTGTGTGTCTGTCTGTGTGTCTGTCTCTATGTGTGTGTGTGTGTGTGTGTGTGTCTCTATGTGTGTCTGTCTCTATGTGTGTGTGTGTGTGTGTGTCTGTCTGTCTGTGTGTCTGTCTCTCTGTGTGTGTGTGGTCCCAGGGGGGAAGAAACACGGCCTGCATCTGCACGTGTTTGTTTGGTCAGTGTGTGTGTGGCGGCGGATTGCTTCAGAAGTAAGATTCAGATTTTGAAACATGGATGAAGTGTGTCTGAACACTGGTGGGCCTCTATACTGCCAATCATGGGAATACCATGAGGGGCCTCTACACTGCCAATCATGGGAATACCATGAGGGGCCTCTACACTGCCAATCATGGGAATACCATGAGGGGCCTCTACACTGCCAATCATGGGAATACCATGAGGGGCCTCTACACTGCCAATCATGGGAATACCACGAGGGGCCTCTACACTGCCAATCATGGGAATACCATGAGGGGCCTCTACACTGCCAATCATGGGAATACCATGAGGGGCCTCTACACTGCCAATCATGGGAATACCATGAGGGGCCTCTACACTGCCAATCATGGGAATACCATGAGGGGCCTCTACACTGCCAATCATGGGAATACCATGAGGGGCCTCTACACTGCCAATCATGGGAATACCATGAGGGGCCTCTACGCTGCCAATCATGGGAATACCATGAGGGGCCTCTACACTGCCAATCATGGGAATACCATGAGGGGCCTCTACACTGCCAATCATGGGAATACCATGAGGGGCCTCTACACTGCCAATCATGGGAATACCATGAGGGGCCTCTACACTGCCAATCATGGGAATACCACGAGGGGCCTCTACACTGCCAATCATGGGAATACCATGAGGGGCCTCTACACTGCCAATCATGGGAATACCATGAGGGGCCTCTATACTGCCAATCATGGGAATACCATGAGGGGCCTCTATACTGCCAATCATGGGAATACCATGCGGGGCCTAGACCGCCTTCAACCGGCCACAGTGGAACAAAGTGCTCTGTTTACAATGCTGTTACATAATCAAGTCTACAGTGGAATCCCCCCTTTAAGACCCCCCAAATTTAAGACTTCCTCCCTTTCAAGAACCTGTTTTCTTAGACTTTCTGTTCATACATAACCTCTGTAAGTTTACCCCCATTTTAAGACTCCCTTCTTGTTAAGACTCCCTTCTTGTTAAGACTCCCTTCTTGTTGAGACTCCCTTCTTGTTGAGACTCCCTTCTTGTTAAGACTCCCTTCTTGTCAAGACTCCCTTCTTGTTGAGACTCCCTTCTTGTTGAGACTCCCTTCTTGTTGAGACTCCCTTCTTGTTGAGACTCCCTTCTTGTTAAGACTCCCTTCTTGTCAAGACTCCCTTCTTGTTGAGACTCCCTTCTTGTTGAGACTCCCTTCTTGTTGAGACTCCCTTCTTGTTGAGACTCCCTTCTTGTTGAGACTCCCTTCTTGTTGAGACTCCCTTCTTGTCAAGACTCCCTTCTTGTTGAGACTCCCTTCTTGTTGAGACTCCCTTCTTGTTGAGACTCCCTTCTTGTTGAGACTCCCTTCTTGTTAAGACTCCCTTCTTGTCAAGACTCCCTTCTTGTTGAGACTCCCTTCTTGTTGAGACTCCCTTCTTGTTGAGACTCCCTTCTTGTTGAGACTCCCTTCTTGTTAAGACTCCCTTCTTGTTGAGACTCCCTTCTTGTTGAGACTCCCTTCTTGTTGAGACTCCCTTCTTGTTAAGACTCCCTTCTTGTTAAGACTCCCTTCTTGTTGAGACTCCCTTCTTGTTGAGACTCCCTTCTTGTTAAGACTCCCTTCTTGTCAAGACTCCCTTCTTGTTGAGACTCCCTTCTTGTTGAGACTCCCTTCTTGTTGAGACTCCCTTCTTGTTGAGACTCCCTTCTTGTTAAGACTCCCTTCTTGTCAAGACTCCCTTCTTGTTGAGACTCCCTTCTTGTTGAGACTCCCTTCTTGTTGAGACTCCCTTCTTGTTGAGACTCCCTTCTTGTTAAGACTCCCTTCTTGTCAAGACTCCCTTCTTGTTGAGACTCCCTTCTTGTTGAGACTCCCTTCTTGTTGAGACTCCCTTCTTGTTGAGACTCCCTTCTTGTTAAGACTCCCTTCTTGTTGAGACTCCCTTCTTGTTGAGACTCCCTTCTTGTTAAGACTCCCTTCTTGTTGAGACTCCCTTCTTGTTGAGACTCCCTTCTTGTTGAGACTCCCTTCTTGTTAAGACTCCCTTCTTGTTGAGACTCCCTTCTTGTTGAGACTCCCTTCTTGTTGAGACTCCCTTCTTGTTAAGACTCCCTTCTTGTCAAGACTCCCTTCTTGTTGAGACTCCCTTCTTGTTGAGACTCCCTTCTTGTTGAGACTCCCTTCTTGTTGAGACTCCCTTCTTGTTGAGACTCCCTTCTTGTTAAGACTCCCTTCTTGTTGAGACTCCCTTCTTGTTGAGACTCCCTTCTTGTTGAGACTCCCTTCTTGTTGAGACTCCCTTCTTGTTAGGACTCCCTTCTTGTTGAGACTCCCTTCTTGTTGAGACTCCCTTCTTGTTAAGACTCCCTTCTTGTTGAGACTCCCTTCTTGTTAAGACTCCCTTCTTGTTGAGACTCCCTTCTTGTTGAGACTCCCTTCTTGTTGAGACTCCCTTCTTGTTAAGACTCCCTTCTTGTTGAGACTCCCTTCTTGTTAAGACTCCCTTCTTGTTGAGACTCCCTTCTTGTTGAGACTCCCTTCTTGTTGAGACTCCCTTCTTGTTGAGACTCCCTTCTTGTTAAGACTCCCTTCTTGTTGAGACTCCCTTCTTGTTGAGACTCCCTTCTTGTTGAGACTCCCTTCTTGTTGAGACTCCCTTCTTGTTGAGACTCCCTTCTTGTTGAGACTCCCTTCTTGTTAAGACTCCCTTCTTGTTAAGACTCCCTTCTTGTTAAGACTCCCTTCTTGTTGAGACTCCCTTCTTGTTGAGACTCCCTTCTTGTTGAGACTCCCTTCTTGTTGAGACTCCCTTCTTGTTGAGACTCCCTTCTTGTTGAGACTCCCTTCTTGTTGAGACTCCCTTCTTGTTGAGACTCCCTTCTTGTTGAGACTCCCTTCTTGTTGAGACTCCCTTCTTGTTGAGACTCCCTTCTTGTTAAGACTCCCTTCTTGTTGAGACTCCCTTCTTGTTAAGACTCCCTTTTTGTTGAGACTCCCTTCTTGTTGAGACTCCCTTCTTGTTGAGACTCCCTTCTTGTTAAGACTCCCTTCTTGTCAAGACTCCCTTCTTGTTGAGACTCCCTTCTTGTTGAGACTCCCTTCTTGTTGAGACTCCCTTCTTGTTGAGACTCCCTTCTTGTTGAGACTCCCTTCTTGTTAAGACTCCCTTCTTGTTGAGACTCCCTTCTTGTTAAGACTCCCTTCTTGTTGAGACTCCCTTCTTGTTGAGACTCCCTTCTTGTTAAGACTCCCTTCTTGTTGAGACTCCCTTCTTGTTAGGACTCCCTTCTTGTTAGGACTCCCTTCTTGTTGAGACTCCCTTCTTGTTGAGACTCCCTTCTTGTTGAGACTCCCTTCTTGTTAAGACTCCCTTCTTGTTAAGACTCCCTTCTTGTTGAGACTCCCTTCTTGTTGAGACTCCCTTCTTGTTAAGACTCCCTTCTTGTTGAGACTCCCTTCTTGTTGAGACTCCCTTCTTGTTGAGACTCCCTTCTTGTTGAGACTCCCTTCTTGTTGAGACTCCCTTCTTGTTGAGACTCCCTTCTTGTTGAGACTCCCTTCTTGTTGAGACTCCCTTCTTGTTGAGACTCCCTTCTTGTTAAGACTCCCTTCTTGTTGAGACTCCCTTCTTGTTGAGACTCCCTTCTTGTTGAGACTCCCTTCTTGTCAAGACTCCCTTCTTGTTGAGACTCCCTTCTTGTTAAGACTCCCTTCTTGTTGAGACTCCCTTCTTGTTGAGACTCCCTTCTTGTTGAGACTCCCTTCTTGTTGAGACTCCCTTCTTGTTGAGACTCCCTTCTTGTTGAGACTCCCTTCTTGTTGAGACTCCCTTCTTGTTAAGACTCCCTTCTTGTTGAGACTCCCTTCTTGTTGAGACTCCCTTCTTGTTGAGACTCCCTTCTTGTTAAGACTCCCTTCTTGTTGAGACTCCCTTCTTGCTGAGACTCCCTTCTTGTTAAGACTCCCTTCTTGTTGAGACTCCCTTCTTGTTAAGACTCCCTTCTTGTTGAGACTCCCTTCTTGTTGAGACTCCCTTCTTGTTAAGACTCCCTTCTTGTTGAGACTCCCTTCTTGTTAAGACTCCCTTCTTGTTGAGACTCCCTTCTTGTTGAGACTCCCTTCTTGTTGAGACTCCCTTCTTGTTAAGACTCCCTTCTTGTTGAGACTCCCTTCTTGTTGAGACTCCCTTCTTGTTGAGACTCCCTTCTTGTTGAGACTCCCTTCTTGTTAAGACTCCCTTCTTGTTGAGACTCCCTTCTTGTTAAGACTCCCTTCTTGTTGAGACTCCCTTCTTGTTAGGACTCCCTTCTTGTTAAGACTCCCTTCTTGTTGAGACTCCCTTCTTGTTAGGACTCCCTTCTTGTTAAGACTCCCTTCTTGTTAAGACTCCCTCCTTGTTGAGACTCCCTTCTTGTTATTCTTCATTATTTTCTGATTCCAAAAACATATAAATATGTTATATTCGGATAAAAAAAACAAGCTCTGAAAATTAAAAATATGAAAATTATGATTTAAATTAAATTTCCAAAATCGATTTAAAAACAATTTCATCTTATTCCTTGTCAGTTCCTGATTCCAAAAACATATAGATATGATAAGTTTGGATTAAAATCAAGCTCAGAAAGTTCAAAAGAATAGAGATACGTAAAAGCATGCTATCCCGCTAAGCGCAACTACTACCGCGCTTTTCTGGCTTGTCAATTTCACTGCCATTGCCACGAGCGGTGGACTGACGATGCTATGAGTACGAGGTCTTGGTGAAAAATGCAGTGTGTTCAGTTTCATTCTGTGAGTTGGACAGCTTGACTAAATAGCGAGATTTAAGAAACAGCACGTTTCGTTTTGCAGCTCGTTTCGTTTGGTGAATGAGTCACCCCGCGAAACGGAACGTGTAACGAGACGGCATAGGCCGCAGACAAGATTTAGATGTATTCACGTTTCGTTTCGGAATGAAAGGCCGGGCATGGCAGGATATGATCCGCTGACTGGGCATGGCATAATTTCAACTCCACGAGTCAATAAAGGATTGACATACTCGCATTGCACGCACAAGAGCTTCACATTTTTCAATTCATGCACCTGATCACATACGAAGCCAGAATAAAAATTCGATGCGATGACCTACTTCTGCTTCGCCATTTGCTTTCTCACCATGAAGTTGGATAAATGTACCAGGATCAGCACCCTTCAAAATATTTCAGTTCACAACAGTTGTCTACCTCCAATGAACACATTCTCAGCGCTGAAAGACTGTGAAAGGGTTGATGAATCTAGCAATGCATAAAATGGCCAACAAATAAAACTGTTAGTGTGCAAAAATACTCACAAAAGTTGACGAAATATTGTTCGTTTTTTGGGGGTGGAAAACGTGACTGCGTTTTGACGTTCCACGTTCCGTTTCAGTTGACCTTCACCTTTCCAGCGAGAGACCCCCGAAATAATGACGTTTACCACAACTTCAAAACGAAACGTCCCAACGTTTCGTTTCTTAAATCTCCGTATTGTTGTATTTTCGCCTTACGCGACATGATTTTCTTTTACCTTTAAATTTTTTTTTTCAGTTTCCTTACCATGGCCGTGCAGGACGACCTTCACAAGCTGTGCGACGTCCTTCAACACCCGGACGTGGAGGTGGGCATCGGGGGTCTGCGTGTGCTGGGCACTGTTGGAATCCCCCCCTCCGTCCACACCTCCGTCATGACCCGCCTCTCTGCCGTACTCGTGTCGCTCTTCTTCCGCGTCCTGTGGCGGAGAGTGGAGCAGGGAGACAACTCCGGTAGGTGGAAGAGTTTGTGTCTCACACGGCTTTATCTTAAAGTCAAACTTTGTGTCTCAGATTATATAAAGCAGCTTCAACTAACAGGCGCAGTCCTTCCTGTAAAAACACTTTTGCTAGCTGTGTCAAATCTTTCGGTCATTTTTTGAAATTGATGATTATTATGAATTGTGGGTTGATATGAGTGTGATTCGTACCAAGAGTTTTCAATGAAATTACTCATGTGAGATGATAGAGTCTTCCATGTCTCTGTCTATCTTCCATGGGGTAAGACCATGCCTCCACCTGGTCACATACCACAAATCAACACCTTAACTGCTTGCTGTGGTCAGTTCCAACTTTTTGATGAATTCATTTCCCCAAAAGACGCCATTGACGCCATTGGCTTTTTACAAAACTAGTCCTTAAAAAAAATATACCGCTCTGCACAGAGTGCACACATGCTGTTGATGTTAGGGATGTGACCAAGTGGAGGGGGGTTCTCATCCCATTTCCTGGGGCGGGGATGTAGCTCAGTCGGTAGCGCGCTGGATTTGTATCCAGTTGGCCGCTGTCAGCGTGAGTTCGTCCCCACGTTCGGCGAGAGATTACTTTCTCAGAGTCAACTTTGTGTGCAGACTCTCCTCGGTGTCCGAACACCCCAGTGTGTACACGCAAGCTCAAGACCAAGTGCGCACGAAAAAGATCCTGTAATCCATGTCAGAGTTCGGTGGGTTATAGAAACACGAAAATACCCAGCATGCTTCCTCCGAAAACGGCGTATGGCTGCCTAAATGGCGGGGTAAAAAACGGTCGTACACGTAAAATTCCACTCGTGCAAAAAACACGAGTGTACGTGGGAGTTTCAGCCCACGAACGCAGAAGAAGAAGAAGATCCCATGTCCAAGCCTGACCAGACCTGAGACCGACTGTTTTCACCAGGAGGAGCGGGCCTTTCACAATGGCTTTACTCACAAACCGCCTTTGAAATTTGTATTAAGTATTAAAAAAAAACTTGATTGCTTGCGGCGGGCAAGACCGGGGTGCGGCTGTGTGAGTCGTGTGTACCTTGTTGTTTGATTCTCTGTGCTACAGGTGCGGCGGACAAGACCGGGGTGCGGCTGTGTGAGTCGTGTGTACCTTGTTGTTTGATTCTCTGTGCTACAGGTGCGGCGGACAAGACCGGGGTGCGGCTGTGTGAGTCGTGTGTACCTTGTTGTTTGATTCTCTGTGCTACAGGTGCGGCGGACAAGACCGGGGTGCGGCTGTGTGAGTCGTGTGTACCTTGTTGTTTGATTCTCTGTGCTACAGGTGCGGCGGACAAGACCGGGGTGCGGCTGTGTGAGTCGTGTGTACCTTGATGTTTGATTCTCTGTGCTACAGGTGCGGCGGACAAGACCGGGGTGCGGCTGTGTGAGTCGTGTGTACCTTGATGTTTGATTCTCTGTGCTACAGGTGCGGCGGGCAAGACCGGGGTGCGGCTGTGTGAGTCGTGTGTTCGACAGCTGTGTCGTCATCCCTTCGCCCAGAGTCTGGTGCTGCATCATCTGCTGGGGGATACCGTTAGTCAGGTCTGTGTGTGTGTGTGTGTGTGTGAATGTGTGTGTGTGTGTGTGTGTGTGTGTGTGTGTGTGTGTGTGTGTGTGTGCATGTGTGTGTGTGTGTGTGTGTGTGTGTGTGTGTGTTGGTGGTGGTTGGTTGGGTGGGTGATCTCCTTATTTTTTTTAGTACATACAGCAATTAAGTGATTGATTTATTGGTGAGTTTGCTTGTGTGTGTGTGTGTGTGCATGTCTGTATGTGCATTGAGGAGATGGGTGTATTAGGGGTGGTGTTGTTGGGTGTATTAGGGGTGGTGTTGATGGGTGTATTAGGGGTGGTGTTGTTGGGTGTATTAGGGGTGGTGTTGATGGGTGTATTAGGGGTGGTGTTGATGGGTGTATTAGGGGTGGTGTTGATGGGTGTATTAGGGGTGGTGTTGATGGGTGTATTAGGGGTGGTGTTGATGGGTGTATTAGGGGTGGTGTTGATGGGTGTATTAGGGGTGGTGTTGATGGGTGTATTAGGGGTGGTGTTGATGGGTGTATTAGGGGTGGTGTTGATGGGTGTGTTAGGGGTGTTGATGGGTGTATTAGGGGTGGTGTTGATGGGTATATTAGGGGTGGTGTTGATGGGTGTATTAGGGGTGGTGTTGATGGGTGTATTAGGGGTGGTGTTGATGGGTGTATTAGGGGTGGTGTTGATGGGTGTATTAGGGGTGGTGTTGATGGGTGTATTAGGGGTGGTGTTGATGGGTGTATTAGGGGTGGTGTTGATGGGTGTATTAGGGGTGGTGTTGATGGGTGTATTAGGGGTGGTGTTGATGGGTGTGTTAGGGGTGTTGATGGGTGTATTAGGGGTGGTGTTGATGGGTGTGTTAGGGGTGTTGATGGGTGTATTAGGGGTGGTGTTGATGGGTGTATTAGGGGTGGTGTTGATGGGTGTATTAGGGGTGGTGTTGATGGGTGTATTAGGGGTGGTGTTGATGGGTGTATTAGGGGTGGTGTTGATGGGTGTATTAGGGGTGGTGTTGATGGGCGGGTGATCTGTCTGCAATTAAGTGATTGATTTGTTGGTGAATTTGCTTGATGTTTTCTCCTTTGTTTTATATTTTGTTGTTTTCCAGTTGTGTCATTTGCTGCCTGCCTTGCTTCAATTTCTGCTATTTCATATTGTGTCAATGTCTGTCGCCAGCTGTTTGTTTCATCATGCTTTTGGTTGTCAGCAGATATGTACTTTCTCATGCCGTCAGCTTCGTTATCCAGACCTGTTTACCAGTACGATTTGGGCGTATTTTGTACGCCAAATTATTATCGGTACGCAAATACGCGACACACGCACAAAATACGCATAAGAAAAAGTCTAGAATACGTTTTCCGGTGTTGGTGTGCTGATTACGGGATGGTACAACTGATACCGGTTTCGGTCGAAGGGAGATAACCATGACAGCGAGTCTTCAGCTGTGGAAACCTTGTTCAGTTGTTGGCACGTGCGATCGTCTGGACAATCGTGGCAAAATGAAGTGGTAAAATGTGTCAGTTTCGGATGACTGTACCAAGTCTAAACAGCAGAAGCAGCAGATTTTCTTGGAGAAATATAAGAAAGAGCCAGGAATTGTGGAGTCTACTATGGGAAAAAGTCATGCACACTGCAAGTATTGTAAATCAGATTTCTCCGTTGCCCATGCTGGGAAATATGACATCGAACGACACTGCGGCATTTCCAAAACTCACCTGGACAAGGTTGCTGCAAAGAAATCCGCTGAAAGCTGCCAAGGAATTATGAAGTTCATTCCCGCAAAGCAAATCCTGCCAGAAGAAAAGGCAGTAGTCCGTGCTGAAGCAATGTTTTCTGAGATGATTGTAAAAATGAACTTGCCACTGTCAACCGCAGATGTTATTTCACGAACTTCATCTTTTCATTATCAATCTGTTTGGAAGACACTGGTTATAATGCTATAAACTGACAGGTAAATAAAATTGTTTTATCCCTGTTGTATTGGAAGGAGTTAAATTCTGAAGGTGTTCACAAGACATGCTATTCTTACACAAACACGTTTGCACCCACACGTACATTTTCCCTAGCCCATATGGCTTTGCTTGCAAAGTACACCAACTTTTTGAAAAATACACTCAACTTTTTGGGAAAGTACTCTTGCCACTTATCATTTTATCTCGACACTTCAGATTTCACTAACCTCTGAAAAACACAAAGAACAAGAATGTACTGTGCGATGTAACACAAAAGACACGTGTGATTGGTTTCTAGGGGAACGCAGCGTTGTTGGGCGGCCGGACGATGCCTTCACAGCCAGTGAGCGGAGGGGAGGGGGGGAAGGGGGGGAGCCTGCTGAGAGAGAACCGCCGTCTGGGCCTCTCCATCCCCCTCCCCCGCACACACGCCAGCGTCTTCCACGCGGGGGTCATAGGTCAGGGCCTCAAGCGCAAGGCATCGCTCACCCTCGTCTCCAAGGTTTGTTTTGTTCATGGGCTGAATCGCCCACGACTTTTACATGTATGACCGGTTTTACCCCGCCAATTAGGCAGCCATACGCCGCTTTCGGAGGAAGCATGCAGGGTATTCTCTTGTTTCTATAACCCACCGAACTCTGACATGGATTACAGGATCTTTTGTGTGGGCACTTGATCTTGTGCTTGCGTGTTCACACGAAGGGGGATAAGCCACTAGCAGGTCAGCACATAAGTTGACCTAGGTGATCGGAAAAATCTCCACCCTTAACCCATCAGGCGGCCGCAGCCGGGATTTGAACTCATGCCCTTCCGATTAGGAGGTTGATGTCTTACCAATAGGCCACTGCGCCCGTCGTCTCCAAGGCGACTAGTTGATCAATTGCTGAGCGCTCTGTATTGTGGATGGGTTCATGTCAGTTTTTACCTTTGTACATGTTATTCACTACACATCTTTCTGTGTATTATTAATTTGTATAGAGAGGTACTCAGCAAGTCAGGGGAATAGACACACAGAATAGAACACCTGGCCAAAAAGACAGACAGTGGGACAAGCAAGTGGACAGAAAGACAGACAGTGGGACAAGCAAGTTGACAACAAGACAGACAGTGGGACAAGCAAGTGGACAACAAGACAGACAGTGGGACAAGCAAGTGGACAACAAGACAGACAGTGGGACAAGCAAGTGGACAAAGAGACAGACAGTGGGACAAGCAAGTGGACAACAAGACAGACAGTGGGACAAGCAAGTGGACAACAAGACAGACAGTGGGACAAGCAAGTGGACAACAAGACAGACAGTGGGACAAGCAAGTGGACAACAAGACAGACAGTGGGACAAGCAAGTGGACAACAAGACAGACAGTGGGACAAGCAAGTTGACAACAAGACAGACAGTGGGACAAGCAAGTGGACAACAAGACAGACAGTGGGACAAGCAAGTGGACAACAAGACAGACAGTGGGACAAGCAAGTTGACCAAAAGACAGACAGTGGGACAAACAAGTTGACAAAAAGACAGACAGTGGGACAAGCAAGTTGACAACAAGACAGACAGTGGGACAAGCAAGTGGACAACAAGACAGACAGTGGGACAAGCAAGTTGACAACAAGACAGACAGTGGGACAAGCAAGTTGACAACAAGACAGACAGTGGGACAAGCAAGTGGACAACAAGACAGACAGTGGGACAAGCAAGTGGACAAAAAGACAGACAGTGGGACAAGCAAGTGGACAACAAGACAGACAGTGGGACAAGCAAGTGGACAACAAGACAGACAGTGGGACAAGCAAGTGGACAAAAAGACAGACAGTGGGACAAGCAAGTGGACAACAAGACAGACAGTGGGACAAGCAAGTTGACCAAAAGACAGACAGTGGGACAAGCAAGTGGACAACAAGACAGACAGTGGGACAAGCAAGTTGACAAAAAGACAGACAGTGGGACAAGCAAGTTGACAAAAAGACAGACAGTGGGACAAGCAAGTGGACAAAAAGACAGACAGTGGGACAAGCAAGTTGACAGAAAGACAGACAGTGGGACAAGCAAGTGGACAACAAGACAGACAGTGGGACAAGCAAGTGGACAGAAAGACAGACAGTGGGACAAGCAAGTGGACAGAAAGACAGACAGTGGGACAAGCAAGTGGACAGAAAGACAGACAGTGGGACAAGCAAGTGGACAACAAGACAGACAGTGGGACAAGCAAGTGGACAAAGAGACAGACAGTGGGACAAGCAAGTGGACAACAAGACAGACAGTGGGACAAGCAAGTGGACAGAAAGACAGACCGTGGGACAAGCAAGTGGACAACAAGACAGACAGTGGGACAAGCAAGTGGACAACAAGACAGACAGTGGGACAAGCAAGTTGACAAAAAGACAGACAGTGGGACAAGCAAGTGGACAACAAGACAGACAGTGGGACAAGCAAGTGGACAACAAGACAGACAGTGGGACAAGCAAGTGGACAACAAGACAGACAGTGGGACAAGCAAGTTGACAAAAAGACAGACAGTGGGACAAGCAAGTGGACAAAAAGACAGACAGTGGGACAAGCAAGTTGACAACAAGACAGACAGTGGGACAAGCAAGTGGACAAAAAGACAGACAGTGGGACAAGCAAGTTGACAACAAGACAGACAGTGGGACAAGCAAGTTGACAACAAGACAGACAGTGGGACAAGCAAGTGGACAAAAAGACAGACAGTGGGACAAGCAAGTTGACAAAAAGACAGACAGTGGGACAAGCAAGTTGACAACAAGACAGACAGTGGGACAAGCAAGTGGACAACAAGACAGACAGTGGGACAAGCAAGTGGACAACAAGACAGACAGTGGGACAAGCAAGTGGACAAAAAGACAGACAGTGGGACAAGCAAGTGGACAACAAGACAGACAGTGGGACAAGCAAGTGGACAAAAAGACAGACAGTGGGACAAGCAAGTGGACAACAAGACAGACAGTGGGACAAGCAAGTTGACAAAAAGACAGACAGTGGGACAAGCAAGTGGACAACAAGACAGACAGTGGGACAAGCAAGTGGACAAAAAGACAGACAGTGGAACAAGCAAGTGGACAAAAAGACAGACAGTGGGACAAGCAAGTGGACAACAAGACAGACAGTGGGACAAGCAAGTTGACCAAAAGACAGACAGTGGGACAAGCAAGTGGACAACAAGACAGACAGTGGGACAAGCAAGTGGACAACAAGACAGACAGTGGGACAAGCAAGTGGACAAAAAGACAGACAGTGGGACAAGCAAGTGGACAACAAGACAGACAGTGGGACAAGCAAGTGGACAACAAGACAGACAGTGGGACAAGCAAGTTGACCAAAAGACAGACAGTGGGACAAGCAAGTGGACAAAAAGACAGACAGTGGGACAAGCAAGTGGACAACAAGACAGACAGTGGGACAAGCAAGTGGACAACAAGACAGACAGTGGGACAAGCAAGTTGACAACAAGACAGACAGTGGGACAAGCAAGTGGACAACAAGACAGACAGTGGGACAAGCAAGTGGACAAAGAGACAGACAGTGGGACAAGCAAGTGGACAACAAGACAGACAGTGGGACAAGCAAGTGGACAAAGAGACAGACAGTGGGACAAGCAAGTGGACAAAGAGACAGACAGTGGGACAAGCAAGTGGACAGAAAGACAGACAGTGGGACAAGCAAGTGGACAAAGAGACAGACAGTGGGACAAGCAAGTGGACAAAGAGACAGACAGTGGGACAAGCAAGTGGACAACAAGACAGACAGTGGGACAAGCAAGTGGACAACAAGACAGACAGTGGGACAAGCAAGTGGACAAAGAGACAGACAGTGGGACAAGCAAGTGGACAACAAGACAGACAGTGGGACAAGCAAGTGGACAACAAGACAGACAGTGGGACAAGCAAGTGGACAACAAGACAGACAGTGGGACAAGCAAGTTGACAAAAAGACAGACAGTGGGACAAGCAAGTTGACAAAACATGTTTCTTGATTTTTGATT
>NC_090259.1:49262556-49265056 GCF_037325665.1 Littorina saxatilis
GCAATGGGCCAATGAAGGCAGCAATGGGCCAATGAAGGCAGCAATGGGCCAATGAAGGCAGCAATGGGCCAATGAAGGCAGCAATGGGCCAATGAAGGCAGCAATGGGCCAATGAAGGAAAATGAAAGGAAAAGGAGAGAGCTGTGCAAGACACGATATAATACAGTAGCAGTCGGCGCCTGAAGCATGTCTGTGGAAAAAAATGGAACCTTTCGGCCACACATCAACTTGTCATGCAGCTGTAAGCTTTGTTGGGGGCTGGGGGGGGGGGGGGGGGGGGGGTGGTGGGATGAAGCGGTGGTTTGCAAAGAATGTTATTTTACTTGAGTCTGGCATTTTCAGCCGCATCCTGTGTTCTTGATAATAATTTGCATCTTTGGCTTGCCTGAGTCACCAGATAAGCATTGGTTGGCGCTATCTTGACAACAATGTCTTACATGTGCTGCATTGCAGGGCCAACTTTTACCAGCCCCCCTGTCCAGTGTGGGAGAGTTGTTCCCCTTCATCACACCCTACGAAGGCTACCTCCTGCTGCTGTCAGTGTGGAGATACATGAAGGTGAGAGTCTGCATGAAGAGTGGTGGCAGCAAGAGTGTGGATAGTGTCAGTGTGTGTTCAGGGCTTTCAAACTCTGTGTCGCAGCGTACCAAATGGACTAGAAGCTGAACAAATGTGCCAGACATTTTTGAAGTAGGTCTTGCGACGCATTTAACCTGAAAACAGCAGGAGGTCATGTTTTACATCATGATGTCATTTTTTTTAGTGACTTTTTGAAACATCCAATGGCAATTTAGTGTATATTTTGACACTGTTTAAGAGTTCTAACAACCAATTTGCATTATCATGGTGTACCATGGGTGCGGATTACCCAACCGTAATTGTCTGCTAGTTTCAAAACATAATTGATCAGAACATACACTTGGCTGGATTTCGAAGACAGAAAATATGACAGATATGACAGGTTTGACAGGTTTGACAGGTCTGACAGGTTTGACAGATATGACAGGTTTGACAGGTTTGGCAGGTATGACAGGTTTGACAGGTTTGACAGATATGACAGGTTTGACAGGTTTGACAGATATGACAGGTTTGACAGGTTTGACAGGTTTGACAGATATGACAGGTTTGACAGGTTTGACAGATATGACAGGTATGACAGGTTTGACAGATATGACAGGTTTGACAGGTATGACATGTTTGACAGGTTTGACAGATATGACAGGTTTGACAGGTTTGACATGTATGACAGGTATGACAGGTTTGACATGTATGACAGGTTTGACAGGTTTGACAGGTTTGACAGGGGTACGTGGACCCTCCGCAAATAATAATTGGGGGTCCAGGGACTCTCCGGGTAGGGCATCCCTGATGTTTGTGTGAGTTTGCATGCGGGAGTGTCATACCTGACTAAAAAACATTTTCACTTTTGTTGTTTGAGACTTGTTTAATTTTAATTTTTCAAGTATTTGAAATGACAGCTTCATTCGCTGTGTTTGTTGCAGGAGAACCCCCCAGCTTTGAGCAAAGACCAAGTGGAAGGGAGAAGTGAGTACTAGGAGGATTTGCCTGTGTCAGAGAGAGAGAGAGAGAGAGAGAGAGAGAGAGAGAGAGAGAGAGAGAGAGAGAGAGAGAGAGATAGAGAGAGAGAGAGACAGAGAGAGACAGAGAGAGAGAGAGAGAGAGAGAGAGAGAGAGAGAGAGAGAGAGAGAGAGAGAGAGAGAGAGAGAGAGAGAGAGAGAGAGAGAGAGAGAGAGAGGGGGGAAGAGAGAGAGAGAGGGGGAGGGGGAAGAGAGAGAGAGAGAGGGAGGGAGGGAGGGGGAGGAGGGGGTAGAGAGAGAGAGATGTGTTCCGTATAATTTTGGATTAATGGTTTGTTGCCAGCTTCACACTCTAATTTATTGAGTGGTTGTGTGTGTTTCAGAGTGTGAAGTGCACCACACTCAGGTTTTACGCGCAGTGCTCAACTCCAACATCCACACCGTCGGCCATCTCTACCCCCGCATCTTCAACACCTGATTGGTCAGCCCACAACAACAGCTGTAGCTTCTGCCACTTGATTGGCTGAATGATCTGCACTCTGACCTCTGATTGGTCGACTGACAACAACAGTTCTAGCTTCTGCCACTTCATTGGCTCAATGGTCTGCATTCTGAATTCTGATTTGAACGACTCTTGCTGGTAGCCTCAGAAACAGTGATGTGATTTGTCAGCTCCTTCAGTCTGTGAAGCGTGGTTGGATAGCAGTTTTCAGTGTGACTTTGTGGCTGTCACGCTTGACATATCGGGGAAATGAGCTGTATCATTTGTCAGTAAGGGGAAGTAACTGGTGCTTCAGGTGTTGTTATGAGTTTGGAATGGATGAAGTCAGTGAGGTGGATATTCACTTCAAAAGAGAGAGAGAGAGAGAGAGAGATTTTAGGTGTGTGTGCTCTTATTCATGCGTGTGTGTAAGCTTATGTGTATTTGAATTTGCTGTAAAAAAAAAGTGTTTGGTACTAA
>NC_090259.1:49270056-49297556 GCF_037325665.1 Littorina saxatilis
ACCAACAAACATACAAGCATACACACTAAGAAACCAACCAACAAACATACAAGCATACACGCTCAGAAACCAACCAACAAACATACAAGCATACACGCTCAGAAACCAACCAACAAACATACAAGCATACACGCTCAGAAACCAACCAACCAACGTACAAGCATACACACTAAGAAACCAACCAACCAACGTACAAGCATACACGCTCAGAAACCAACCAACAAACGTACAAGCATACACGCTCAGAAACCAACAAACATACAAGCATACACGCTCAGAAACCAACAAACAAACGTACAAACATACACGCAAAGAAACCAACAAACAAACGTACAAACATACACGCAAAGAAACCAACAAACAAACGTACAAACATACACGCTAAGAAACCAACAAACAAACGTACAAACATACACGCTAAGAAACCAACAAACGTACAAACATACACGCTAAGAAACCAACAAACAAACATACAAGCATACACACTAAGAAACCAACCAACAAACATACAAGCATACACACTAAGAAACCAACCAACAAACGTACAAGCATACACACTAAGAAACCAACCAACAAACGTACAAGCATACACGCTCAGAAACCAACCAACAAACGTACAAGCATACACACTAAGAAACCAACCAACAAACGTACAAGCATACACGCTCAGAAACCAACCAACAAACATACAAGCATACACACTAAGAAACCAACCAACAAACGTACAAGCATACACGCTCAGAAACCAACCAACAAACATACAAGCATACACACTAAGAAACCAACCAACAAACGTACAAGCATACACGCTAAGAAACCAACCAACAAACATACAAGCATACACACTAAGAAACCAACCAACAAACGTACAAGCATACACGCTCAGAAACCAACCAACAAACATACAAGCATACACACTAAGAAACCAACCAACAAACGTACAAGCATACACGCTAAGAAAGAAACCAACCAACAAACATACAAGCATACACACTAAGAAACCAACCAACAAACGTACAAGCATACACACTAAGAAACCAACCAACAAACGTACAAGCATACACGCTCAGAAACCAACCAACAAACATACAAGCATACACACTAAGAAACCAACCAACAAACGTACAAGCATACACGCTAAGAAAGAAACCAACCAACAAACGTACAAGCATACACGCTCAGAAACCAACCAACCAACGTACAAGCATACACGCTAAGAAACCAACCAACCAACGTACAAGCATACACACTAAGAAACCAACCAACAAACGTACAAGCATACACACTAAGAAACCAACCAACAAACGTACAAGCATACACGCTCAGAAACCAACCAACAAACATACAAGCATACACACTAAGAAACCAACCAACAAACATACAAGCATACACACTAAGAAACCAACCAACAAACATACAAGCATACACACTAAGAAACCAACCAACAAACATACAAGCATACACGCTCAGAAACCAACCAACAAACATACAAGCATACACGCTAAGAAACCAACCAACCAACAAACATACAAGCATACACGCTAAGCCGGAAAGAAACCAACCAACCAACACACGTACAAGCATACACGCTAAGAACCCAACAAACAAACGTACAAACATACACGCTAAGAACCCAACAAACAAACGTACAAACATACACGCAAAGAAAAACCAACAAACAAACGTACAAACATACACGCTAAGAAACCAACAAACAAACGTACAAACATACACGCAAAGAAACCAACAAACAAACGTACAAACATACACGCAAAGAAACCAACAAACAAACGTACAAACATACACGCAAAGAAACCAACAAACGTACAAACATACACGCTAAGAAACCAACAAACAAACGTACAAACATACACACTAAGAAACCAACCAACAAACATACAAGCATACACACTAAGAAACCAACCAACAAACGTACAAGCATACACACTAAGAAACCAACCAACAAACGTACAAGCATACACGCTCAGAAACCAACCAACAAACGTACAAGCATACACACTAAGAAACCAACCAACAAACGTACAAGCATACACGCTCAGAAACCAACCAACAAACATACAAGCATACACACTAAGAAACCAACCAACAAACGTACAAGCATACACGCTCAGAAACCAACCAACAAACATACAAGCATACACACTAAGAAACCAACCAACAAACGTACAAGCATACACGCTAAGAAACCAACCAACAAACATACAAGCATACACACTAAGAAACCAACCAACAAACGTACAAGCATACACGCTCAGAAACCAACCAACAAACATACAAGCATACACACTAAGAAACCAACCAACAAACGTACAAGCATACACGCTAAGAAAGAAACCAACCAACAAACATACAAGCATACACACTAAGAAACCAACCAACAAACGTACAAGCATACACACTAAGAAACCAACCAACAAACGTACAAGCATACACGCTCAGAAACCAACCAACAAACATACAAGCATACACACTAAGAAACCAACCAACAAACGTACAAGCATACACGCTAAGAAAGAAACCAACCAACAAACGTACAAGCATACACGCTCAGAAACCAACCAACCAACGTACAAGCATACACGCTAAGAAACCAACCAACCAACGTACAAGCATACACACTAAGAAACCAACCAACAAACGTACAAGCATACACGCTCAGAAACCAACCAACAAACATACAAGCATACACACTAAGAAACCAACCAACAAACATACAAGCATACACACTAAGAAACCAACCAACAAACATACAAGCATACACACTAAGAAACCAACCAACAAACATACAAGCATACACGCTCAGAAACCAACCAACAAACATACAAGCATACACACTAAGAAACCAACCAACAAACGTACAAGCATACACGCTAAGAAAGAAACCAACCAACCAACGTACAAGCATACACGCTAAGAAACCAACCAACCAACGTACAAGCATACACGCTAAGAAACCAACCAACCAACATACAAGCATACACGCAAAGAAAGAAACCAACCAACCAACATACAAGCATACACGCTAAGAAACCAACCAACCAACGTACAAGCATACACGCTCAGAAACCAACAAACAAACATACAAGCATACACGCTAAGAAACCAACCAACAAACGTACAAGCATACACGCTCAGAAACCAACCAACAAACGTACAAGCATACACGCTCAGAAACCAACCAACAAACGTACAAGCATACACACTCAGAAACCAACAAACGTACAAGCATACACGCTCAGAAACCAACCAACAAACGTACAAGCATACACACTCAGAAACCAACAAACATACAAGCATACACGCTCAGAAACCAACCAACAAACATACAAGCATACACACTAAGAAACCAACCAACAAACGTACAAGCATACACACTAAGAAACCAACCAACAAACATACAAGCATACACGCTCAGAAACCAACCAACAAACATACAAGCATACACACTAAGAAACCAACCAACAAACGTACAAGCATACACACTAAGAAACCAACCAACAAACATACAAGCATACACACTAAGAAACCAACCAACAAACGTACAAGCATACACATTAAGAAACCAACCAACAAACGTACAAGCATACACACTAAGAAACCAACCAACAAACATACAAGCATACACGCTCAGAAACCAACCAACAAACATACAAGCATACACACTAAGAAACCAACCAACAAACGTACAAGCATACACGCTAAGAAAGAAACCAACCAACAAACGTACAAGCATACACGCTCAGAAACCAACCAACCAACGTACAAGCATACACGCTAAGAAACCAACCAACCAACGTACAAGCATACACACTAAGAAACCAACCAACAAACGTACAAGCATACACACTAAGAAACCAACCAACAAACGTACAAGCATACACGCTCAGAAACCAACCAACAAACATACAAGCATACACACTAAGAAACCAACCAACAAACATACAAGCATACACACTAAGAAACCAACCAACAAACATACAAGCATACACACTAAGAAACCAACCAACAAACATACAAGCATACACGCTCAGAAACCAACCAACAAACATACACACTAAGAAACCAACCAACAAACGTACAAGCATACACGCTAAGAAAGAAACCAACCAACCAACGTACAAGCATACACGCTAAGAAACCAACCAACCAACGTACAAGCATACACGCTAAGAAACCAACCAACCAACATACAAGCATACACGCAAAGAAAGAAACCAACCAACCAACATACAAGCATACACGCTAAGAAACCAACCAACCAACGTACAAGCATACACGCTCAGAAACCAACAAACAAACGTACAAGCATACACGCTAAGAAACCAACCAACAAACGTACAAGCATACACGCTCAGAAACCAACCAACAAACGTACAAGCATACACACTCAGAAACCAACAAACATACAAGCATACACGCTCAGAAACCAACCAACAAACATACAAGCATACACACTAAGAAACCAACCAACAAACGTACAAGCATACACACTAAGAAACCAACCAACAAACATACAAGCATACACGCTCAGAAACCAACCAACAAACATACAAGCATACACACTAAGAAACCAACCAACAAACGTACAAGCATACACACTAAGAAACCAACCAACAAACATACAAGCATACACACTAAGAAACCAACCAACAAACGTACAAGCATACACACTAAGAAACCAACCAACAAACGTACAAGCATACACACTAAGAAACCAACCAACAAACATACAAGCATACACGCTAAGAAACCAACCAACAAACATACAAGCATACACACTAAGAAACCAACCAACAAACGTACAAGCATACACGCTCAGAAACCAACCAACAAACGTACAAGCATACACGCTAAGAAACCAACCAACAAACGTACAAGCATACACACTAAGAAACCAACCAACAAACGTACAAGCACACACACTAAGAAACCAACCAACAAACGTACAAGCATACACACTAAGAAACCAACCAACAAACGTACAAGCATACACACTAAGAAACCAACCAACAAACGTACAAGCATACACGCTCAGAAACCAACCAACAAACATACAAGCATACACACTAAGAAACCAACCAACAAACGTACAAGCATACACATTAAGAAACCAACCAACAAACGTACAAGCATACACGCTAAGAAACCAACCAACCAACGTACAAGCATACACGCTCAGAAACCAACCAACAAACATACAAGCATACACACTAAGAAACCAACCAACAAACGTACAAGCATACACACTAAGAAACCAACCAACAAACATACAAGCATACACACTAAGAAACCAACCAACAAACATACAAGCATACACGCTCAGAAACCAACCAACAAACATACAAGCATACACACTAAGAAACCAACCAACAAACGTACAAGCATACACGCTAAGAAAGAAACCAACCAACAAACGTACAAGCATACACGCTCAGAAACCAACCAACCAACGTACAAGCATACACGCTCAGAAACCAACAAACAAACATACAAGCATACACGCTAAGAAACCAACCAACAAACGTACAAGCATACACACTAAGAAACCAACCAACAAACATACAAGCATACACACTAAGAAACCAACCAACAAACATACAAGCATACACACTAAGAAACCAACCAACAAACGTACAAGCATACACGCTCAGAAACCAACCAACAAACATACAAGCATACACACTAAGAAACCAACCAACAAACGTACAAGCATACACACTAAGAAACCAACCAACAAACATACAAGCATACACGCTCAGAAACCAACCAACAAACATACAAGCATACACACTAAGAAACCAACCAACAAACGTACAAGCATACACGCTAAGAAAGAAACCAACCAACAAACGTACAAGCATACACGCTAAGAAAGAAACCAACCAACCAACGTACAAGCATACACGCTAAGAAACCAACCAACCAACGTACAAGCATACACGCTAAGAAACCAACCAACCAACATACAAGCATACACGCAAAGAAAGAAACCAACCAACCAACATACAAGCATACACGCTAAGAAACCAACCAACCAACGTACAAGCATACACGCTCAGAAACCAACAAACAAACATACAAGCATACACGCTAAGAAACCAACCAACAAACATACAAGCATACACACTAAGAAACCAACCAACAAACATACAAGCATACACACTAAGAAACCAACCAACAAACGTACAAGCATACACGCTCAGAAACCAACCAACAAACATACAAGCATACACACTAAGAAACCAACCAACAAACGTACAAGCATACACACTAAGAAACCAACCAACAAACGTACAAGCATACACGCTCAGAAACCAACCAACAAACGTACAAGCATACACACTAAGAAACCAACCAACAAACATACAAGCATACACGCTCAGAAACCAACCAACAAACATACAAGCATACACACTAAGAAACCAACAAACATACAAGCATACACACTAAGAAACCAACCAACAAACGTACAAGCATACACGCTCAGAAACCAACAAACGTACAAGCATACACACTAAGAAACCAACAAACATACAAGCATACACACTAAGAAACCAACCAACAAACGTACAAGCATACACGCTCAGAAACCAACAAACGTACAAGCATACACACTAAGAAACCAACAAACGTACAAGCATACACACTAAGAAACCAACAAACATACAAGCATACACACTAAGAAACCAACCAACAAACATACAAGCATACACGCTCAGAAACCAACCAACAAACATACAAGCATACACACTAAGAAACCAACCAACAAACGTACAAGCATACACACTAAGAAACCAACCAACAAACGTACAAGCATACACACTAAGAAACCAACCAACAAACATACAAGCATACACGCTAAGAAACCAACCAACAAACATACAAGCATACACACTAAGAAACCAACCAACAAACGTACAAGCATACACGCTCAGAAACCAACCAACAAACATACAAGCATACACACTAAGAAACCAACCAACAAACGTACAAGCATACACACTAAGAAACCAACCAACAAACGTACAAGCATACACACTAAGAAACCAACCAACAAACATACAAGCATACACGCTAAGAAACCAACCAACAAACATACAAGCATACACACTAAGAAACCAACCAACAAACGTACAAGCATACACGCTCAGAAACCAACCAACAAACATACAAGCATACACACTAAGAAACCAACCAACAAACATACAAGCATACACACTAAGAAACCAACCAACCAACGTACAAGCATACACGCTAAGAAACCAACCAACCAACATACAAGCATACACGCAAAGAAAGAAACCAACCAACCAACATACAAACATACACGCTAAGAAACCAACAAACAAACGTACAAACATACACGCAAAGAAACCAACAAACAAACGTACAAACATACACGCTAAGAAACCAACAAACAAACGTACAAACATACACGCAAAGAAACCAACAAACGTACAAGCATACACACTAAGAAACCAACCAACAAACATACAAGCATACACACTAAGAAACCAACCAACAAACATACAAGCATACACACTAAGAAACCAACCAACAAACGTACAAGCATACACACTAAGAAACCAACCAACAAACGTACAAGCATACACGCTCAGAAACCAACCAACAAACGTACAAGCATACACACTAAGAAACCAACCAACAAACGTACAAGCATACACGCTCAGAAACCAACCAACAAACATACAAGCATACACACTAAGAAACCAACCAACAAACGTACAAGCATACACGCTCAGAAACCAACCAACAAACATACAAGCATACACACTAAGAAACCAACCAACAAACGTACAAGCATACACGCTAAGAAACCAACCAACAAACATACAAGCATACACACTAAGAAACCAACCAACAAACGTACAAGCATACACGCTCAGAAACCAACAAACAAACATACAAGCATACACACTAAGAAACCAACCAACAAACGTACAAGCATACACGCTAAGAAAGAAACCAACCAACAAACATACAAGCATACACACTAAGAAACCAACCAACAAACGTACAAGCATACACACTAAGAAACCAACCAACAAACGTACAAGCATACACGCTCAGAAACCAACCAACAAACATACAAGCATACACACTAAGAAACCAACCAACAAACGTACAAGCATACACGCTAAGAAAGAAACCAACCAACAAACGTACAAGCATACACGCTCAGAAACCAACCAACCAACGTACAAGCATACACGCTAAGAAACCAACCAACCAACGTACAAGCATACACACTAAGAAACCAACCAACAAACGTACAAGCATACACGCTCAGAAACCAACCAACAAACATACAAGCATACACACTAAGAAACCAACCAACAAACATACAAGCATACACACTAAGAAACCAACCAACAAACATACAAGCATACACACTAAGAAACCAACCAACAAACATACAAGCATACACGCTCAGAAACCAACCAACAAACATACAAGCATACACACTAAGAAACCAACCAACAAACGTACAAGCATACACGCTAAGAAAGAAACCAACCAACCAACGTACAAGCATACACGCTAAGAAACCAACCAACCAACGTACAAGCATACACGCTAAGAAACCAACCAACCAACATACAAGCATACACGCAAAGAAAGAAACCAACCAACCAACATACAAGCATACACGCTAAGAAACCAACCAACCAACGTACAAGCATACACGCTCAGAAACCAACAAACAAACATACAAGCATACACGCTAAGAAACCAACCAACAAACGTACAAGCATACACGCTCAGAAACCAACCAACAAACGTACAAGCATACACGCTCAGAAACCAACCAACAAACGTACAAGCATACACACTCAGAAACCAACAAACGTACAAGCATACACGCTCAGAAACCAACCAACAAACGTACAAGCATACACACTCAGAAACCAACAAACATACAAGCATACACGCTCAGAAACCAACCAACAAACATACAAGCATACACACTAAGAAACCAACCAACAAACGTACAAGCATACACACTAAGAAACCAACCAACAAACATACAAGCATACACGCTCAGAAACCAACCAACAAACATACAAGCATACACACTAAGAAACCAACCAACAAACGTACAAGCATACACACTAAGAAACCAACCAACAAACATACAAGCATACACACTAAGAAACCAACCAACAAACGTACAAGCATACACACTAAGAAACCAACCAACAAACGTACAAGCATACACACTAAGAAACCAACCAACAAACATACAAGCATACACGCTCAGAAACCAACCAACAAACATACAAGCATACACACTAAGAAACCAACCAACAAACGTACAAGCATACACGCTAAGAAAGAAACCAACCAACAAACGTACAAGCATACACGCTCAGAAACCAACCAACCAACGTACAAGCATACACGCTAAGAAACCAACCAACCAACGTACAAGCATACACACTAAGAAACCAACCAACAAACGTACAAGCATACACACTAAGAAACCAACCAACAAACGTACAAGCATACACGCTCAGAAACCAACCAACAAACATACAAGCATACACACTAAGAAACCAACCAACAAACATACAAGCATACACACTAAGAAACCAACCAACAAACATACAAGCATACACACTAAGAAACCAACCAACAAACATACAAGCATACACGCTCAGAAACCAACCAACAAACATACACACTAAGAAACCAACCAACAAACGTACAAGCATACACGCTAAGAAAGAAACCAACCAACCAACGTACAAGCATACACGCTAAGAAACCAACCAACCAACGTACAAGCATACACGCTAAGAAACCAACCAACCAACATACAAGCATACACGCAAAGAAAGAAACCAACCAACCAACATACAAGCATACACGCTAAGAAACCAACCAACCAACGTACAAGCATACACGCTCAGAAACCAACAAACAAACATACAAGCATACACGCTAAGAAACCAACCAACAAACGTACAAGCATACACGCTCAGAAACCAACCAACAAACGTACAAGCATACACACTCAGAAACCAACAAACATACAAGCATACACGCTCAGAAACCAACCAACAAACATACAAGCATACACACTAAGAAACCAACCAACAAACGTACAAGCATACACACTAAGAAACCAACCAACAAACATACAAGCATACACGCTCAGAAACCAACCAACAAACATACAAGCATACACACTAAGAAACCAACCAACAAACGTACAAGCATACACACTAAGAAACCAACCAACAAACATACAAGCATACACACTAAGAAACCAACCAACAAACGTACAAGCATACACACTAAGAAACCAACCAACAAACGTACAAGCATACACACTAAGAAACCAACCAACAAACATACAAGCATACACGCTAAGAAACCAACCAACAAACATACAAGCATACACACTAAGAAACCAACAAACAAACGTACAAACATACACGCAAAGAACCCAACAAACAAACGTACAAACATACACGCTAAGAAACCAACAAACAAACGTACAAACATACACACTAAGAAACCAACCAACAAACGTACAAGCACACACACTAAGAAACCAACCAACAAACGTACAAGCATACACACTAAGAAACCAACCAACAAACGTACAAGCATACACACTAAGAAACCAACCAACAAACGTACAAGCATACACGCTCAGAAACCAACCAACAAACATACAAGCATACACACTAAGAAACCAACCAACAAACGTACAAGCATACACATTAAGAAACCAACCAACAAACGTACAAGCATACACGCTAAGAAACCAACCAACCAACGTACAAGCATACACGCTCAGAAACCAACCAACAAACATACAAGCATACACACTAAGAAACCAACCAACAAACGTACAAGCATACACACTAAGAAACCAACCAACAAACATACAAGCATACACACTAAGAAACCAACCAACAAACATACAAGCATACACGCTCAGAAACCAACCAACAAACATACAAGCATACACACTAAGAAACCAACCAACAAACGTACAAGCATACACGCTAAGAAAGAAACCAACCAACAAACGTACAAGCATACACGCTCAGAAACCAACCAACCAACGTACAAGCATACACGCTCAGAAACCAACAAACAAACATACAAGCATACACGCTAAGAAACCAACCAACAAACGTACAAGCATACACACTAAGAAACCAACCAACAAACATACAAGCATACACACTAAGAAACCAACCAACAAACATACAAGCATACACACTAAGAAACCAACCAACAAACGTACAAGCATACACGCTCAGAAACCAACCAACAAACATACAAGCATACACACTAAGAAACCAACCAACAAACGTACAAGCATACACACTAAGAAACCAACCAACAAACATACAAGCATACACGCTCAGAAACCAACCAACAAACATACAAGCATACACACTAAGAAACCAACCAACAAACGTACAAGCATACACGCTAAGAAAGAAACCAACCAACAAACGTACAAGCATACACGCTAAGAAAGAAACCAACCAACCAACGTACAAGCATACACGCTAAGAAACCAACCAACCAACGTACAAGCATACACGCTAAGAAACCAACCAACCAACATACAAGCATACACGCAAAGAAAGAAACCAACCAACCAACATACAAGCATACACGCTAAGAAACCAACCAACCAACGTACAAGCATACACGCTCAGAAACCAACAAACAAACATACAAGCATACACGCTAAGAAACCAACCAACAAACATACAAGCATACACACTAAGAAACCAACCAACAAACATACAAGCATACACACTAAGAAACCAACCAACAAACGTACAAGCATACACGCTCAGAAACCAACCAACAAACATACAAGCATACACACTAAGAAACCAACCAACAAACGTACAAGCATACACACTAAGAAACCAACCAACAAACGTACAAGCATACACGCTCAGAAACCAACCAACAAACGTACAAGCATACACACTAAGAAACCAACCAACAAACATACAAGCATACACGCTCAGAAACCAACCAACAAACATACAAGCATACACACTAAGAAACCAACAAACATACAAGCATACACACTAAGAAACCAACCAACAAACGTACAAGCATACACGCTCAGAAACCAACAAACGTACAAGCATACACACTAAGAAACCAACAAACATACAAGCATACACACTAAGAAACCAACCAACAAACGTACAAGCATACACGCTCAGAAACCAACAAACGTACAAGCATACACACTAAGAAACCAACAAACGTACAAGCATACACACTAAGAAACCAACAAACATACAAGCATACACACTAAGAAACCAACCAACAAACATACAAGCATACACGCTCAGAAACCAACCAACAAACATACAAGCATACACACTAAGAAACCAACCAACAAACGTACAAGCATACACACTAAGAAACCAACCAACAAACGTACAAGCATACACACTAAGAAACCAACCAACAAACATACAAGCATACACGCTAAGAAACCAACCAACAAACATACAAGCATACACACTAAGAAACCAACCAACAAACGTACAAGCATACACGCTCAGAAACCAACCAACAAACATACAAGCATACACACTAAGAAACCAACCAACAAACGTACAAGCATACACACTAAGAAACCAACCAACAAACGTACAAGCATACACACTAAGAAACCAACCAACAAACATACAAGCATACACGCTAAGAAACCAACCAACAAACATACAAGCATACACACTAAGAAACCAACCAACAAACGTACAAGCATACACGCTCAGAAACCAACCAACAAACATACAAGCATACACACTAAGAAACCAACCAACAAACATACAAGCATACACACTAAGAAACCAACCAACAAACGTACAAGCATACACACTAAGAAACCAACCAACAAACATACAAGCATACACACTAAGAAACCAACCAACCAACATACAAGCATACACGCTAAGAAACCAACCAACAAACGTACAAGCATACACACTAAGAAACCAACCAACAAACGTACAAGCATACACACTAAGAAACCAACCAACAAACGTACAAGCATACACACTAAGAAACCAACCAACAAACGTACAAGCATACACACTAAGAAACCAACCAACAAACGTACAAGCATACACGCAAAGCAAGGAAGACAGAGGTACGCATTGTAATCGGGGGAAGTGTGTGTGGCTGTGAGGGACGCATTGTAATCGGGGGAAGTGTGTGTGACTGTGAGGGACGCATTGTAATCGGGGGAAGTGTGTGTGACTGTGAGGGACGCATTGTAATCGGGGGAAGTGTGTGTGGCTGTGAGGGACGCATTGTAATCGGGGGAAGTGTGTGTGACTGTGAGGGATGCATTGTAATCAGGGAAAGTGTGTGTGACTGTGAGGGATGCATTGTAATCGGGGGAAGTGTGTGTGACTGTGAGGGATGCATTGTAATCAGGGAAAGTGTGTGTGACTGTGAGGGATGCATTGTAATCGGGGGAAGTGTGTGTGACTGTGAGAGACGCATTGTAATCGGGGGAAGTGTGTGTGACTGTGAGGGACGCATTGTAATCAGGGAAAGTGTGTGTGACTGTGAGGGATGCATTGTAATCGGGGGAAGTGTGTGTGGCTGTGAGGGATGCATTGTAATCGGGGAAGTGTGTGTGACTGTGAGGGACGCATTGTAATCGGGGAAGTGTGTGTGACTGTGAGGGACGCATTGTAATCGGGGAAAGTGTGTGTGGCTGTGAGGGATGCATTGTAATCGGGGAAGTGTGTGTGACTGTGAGGGACGCATTGTAATCGGGGGAAGTGTGTGTGGCTGTGAGGGATGCATTGTAATCGGGGGAAGTGTGTGTGACTGTGAGGGATGCATTGTAATCGGGGGAAGTGTGTGTGAGTGTGAGGGACGCATTGTAATCGGGGAAAGTGTGTGTGACTGTGAGCGATGCATTGTAATCGGGGGAAGTGTGTGTGACTGTGAGGGATGCATTGTAATCGGGGGAAGTGTGTGTGAGTGTGAGGGACGCATTGTAATCGGGGGAAGTGTGTGTGGCTGTGAGGGACGCATTGTAATCGGGGGAAGTGTGTGTGAGTGTGAGGGACGCATTGTAATCGGGGGAGTGTGACTGTGAGGGATGCATCAGTTGTAATCGGGGGAAGTGTGTGTGACTGTGAGGGACGCATTGTAATCGGGGGAAGTGTGTGTGGCTGTGAGCGATGCATTGTAATCGGGGGAAGTGTGTGTGACTGTGAGCGATGCATTGTAATCGGGGGAAGTGTGTGTGACTGTGAGCGATGCATTGTAATCGGGGGAAGTGTGTGTGACTGTGAGGGATGCATTGTAATCGGGGGAAGTGTGTGTGACTGTGAGGGATGCATTGTAATCGGGGGAAGTGTGTGTGACTGTGAGGGACGCATTGTAATCGGGGGAAGTGTGTGTGACTGTGAGGGATGCATTGTAATCGGGGGAAGTGTGTGTGACTGTGAGGGACGCATTGTAATCGGGGGAAGTGTGTGTGACTGTGAGGGATGCATTGTAATCGGGGAAAGTGTGTGTGACTGTGAGGGATGCATTGTAATCGGGGAAAGTGTGTGTGGCTGTGAGGGATGCATTGTAATCGGGGGAAGTGTGTGTGGCTGTGAGGGACGCATTGTAATCGGGGAAGTGTGTGTGACTGTGAGGGACGCATTGTAATCGGGGAAAGTGTGTGTGGCTGTGAGGGATGCATTGTAATCGGGGAAGTGTGTGTGACTGTGAGGGACGCATTGTAATCGGGGGAAGTGTGTGTGACTGTGAGGGATGCATTGTAATCGGGGAAAGTGTGTGTGACTGTGAGGGATGCATTGTAATCGGGGAAAGTGTGTGTGGCTGTGAGGGATGCATTGTAATCGGGGGAAGTGTGTGTGGCTGTGAGGGACGCATTGTAATCGGGGAAAGTGTGTGTGTGACTGTGAGGGATGCATTGTAATCAGGGAAAGTGTGTGTGTGACTGTGAGGGATGCATTGTAATCAGGGAAAGTGTGTGTGACTGTGAGGGATGCATTGTAATCGGGGGAAGTGTGTGTGACTGTGAGGGACGCATTGTAATCGGGGAAGTGTGTGTGACTGTGAGGGACGCATTGTAATCGGGGAAGTGTGTGTGGCTGTGAGGGATGCATTGTAATCGGGGAAAGTGTCAGTGACTGTGAGGGACGCATTGTAATCGGGGGAAGTGTGTGTGGCTGTGAGGGATGCATTGTAATCGGGGGAAGTGTGTGTGACTGTGAGGGATGCATTGTAATCGGGGGAAGTGTGTGTGAGTGTGAGGGACGCATTGTAATCGGGGAAAGTGTGTGTGACTGTGAGCGATGCATTGTAATCGGGGGAAGTGTGTGTGACTGTGAGGGATGCATTGTAATCGGGGGAAGTGTGTGTGAGTGTGAGGGACGCATTGTAATCGGGGGAAGTGTGTGTGGCTGTGAGGGACGCATTGTAATCGGGGGAAGTGTGTGTGAGTGTGAGGGACGCATTGTAATCGGGGGAGTGTGACTGTGAGGGATGCATCAGTTGTAATCGGGGGAAGTGTGTGTGGCTGTGAGGGACGCATTGTAATCGGGGGAAGTGTGTGTGGCTGTGAGGGACGCATTGTAATCGGGGAAAGTGTCAGTGACTGTGAGGGACGCATTGTAATCGGGGGAAGTGTGTGTGGCTGTGAGGGATGCATTGTAATCGGGGAAGTGTGTGTGACTGTGAGGGACGCATTGTAATCGGGGAAAGTGTGTGTGGCTGTGAGGGATGCATTGTAATCGGGGAAGTGTGTGTGACTGTGAGGGATGCATTGTAATCGGGGGAAGTGTGTGTGACTGTGAGGGATGCATTGTAATCGGGGGAAGTGTGTGTGACTGTGAGGGATGCATTGTAATCGGGGAAAGTGTGTGTGACTGTGAGGGACGCATTGTAATCGGGGAAAGTGTGTGTGACTGTGAGGGACGCATTGTAATCGGGGGAAGTGTGTGTGACTGTGAAGCCCGAAACTCAGAAACATCACCAACCTCTGAGGACAGGTTATTTTCCAAACGCTTTCATATTTTGCGATCTGTGATGAAATGATTATGACGTAAACTTCAACATATCGAACATTGTATACCCAGAAAAGGCGTTTCATCATCATCATCATCATCATCATCATCATCATCATCATCATCATCATCATCATCATCATCATCATCATCATCACAGGGTCCCCACTGGTTTTTAGAAACAAAATTCCATGACTTTTCCATGACTTTCCATGAGCCTCAATAACATTTTCCATGACTAGATCCACAGGTCGCCATTTCCGAACACGCAAACTTGTTACGTCTTGTCACTGCCAGTTTTGACACTGGCTTGCTTTGCACTGAGTTTGAGTCAGTTTCTACGCAGTGTCTCTTCGACAAGCAAGTCAAGCATTTGCTACGCAGTCAGATTATCGGTAATGTTTGCGGGTCCTGTCATTTCACTAAACTGGACCAGCCACGGTTTGTATTCATCTGCACTTTCATAAATTCCGTTTCGTAACCGTCACTGTGACTTGACGAACTGTCATTTTTTTCACCGCGATACACAGTTCATTGCGAAGATCTTCCTCGGTAATTCGTTCCAATTCCGCATACTTTTTGTTGTCAAGAAACAACTCGAAAGAAAGTTTCAAACTCATCATCCTCCATCTTGCTTGTCGAGGCGCTAAAGTACTTTATAGATGCAAAAACAAAAGCAGAAAACTTCGACGAAACCGACTCAAATGCAGCGCAGACGACACGACGAGATAACGGAAGGAAGTGAGCCTCGCTTTGGCTCAAGTGCCGTTAAAAATAACGTTATTCTCGTATGCAAATACGAACGAGAAGTTGGTCATACGAACAAGCCTTGTGCTGGCGACGCAAATCGCTGCTGGCTGGCAAAGGGGGGTGGGGGTGGGGGGGTGGGGGGTGGGGGAATGGCTGGGCAACGAAAATCGCCGCTGACGTGCTAAAGGTTAATTTTTTTTTCTTTCTTATTTTTGTTAAATTCCATGACTTTCCATGACTTGAATTGAAATTCCATGACTTTCCAGGCCTGGAAAATTAAAAATCAAATTCCATGACTTTCCAGGTTTTCCATGACCTGTACGAACCCTGTCATCATCATCATCATCATCATCGTCGTCGTCGTCGTCGTCATCATCATCATCATCATCATGTTTATCATCGTCGTTGTCATCGTATTTATCATCATCGTCGCATTCGTCGTCGTCATCATCATCGCCGTCATCATCATCATAATCATCATCGCCTTCGTCATCATCAGCATCATCGTCGCCTTCGTCCTCATCATCACCATCATCATCCTCTCACAACACATGCGCTCATGTAAAGTACGCATGCATAGACGTATTTTTGTAAGCATAACATTATTATGCATTACTACAGGCATACCACCTAATCAGGTTTTAATTTGGCCATAAAAACACAGGTAAAACTGAAAGTCAACATATTAAACAATGTAACATCGTGTTCGTGTTCACTTTTTATTGTAGACTGCTGTGCATTGCATTTGAATGAAGTCTGTTCAAGCAATCACACTTTTTATTATAGACTGCTGTGCATTGCATTTGAATGAAGTCTGTTCAAACAATCACATTTTTTACGTTGGAGATACAACACAAGTTAAGGACACCACAACAATTGTGTAAAACGTGGACCAGTACTGAGCGCTCCTAACGCTTTCTCTACATTTACATTTTCTCGTTAGTTTTGACTCAATCGTTGTAATCGACTCTGCCGACTTCCACACCAGTTAAAGCTTTAGCAAAAGTGCAAACAACACAGCACATAAAACGCTGACGTAGTTCACACTTGATCCCCTGGTGGCCTGAGATCCGGGGGAAGCCAGTTCGTACACGACCGAACCGGTTCCATCCAGTCCGATCCGGTGCTCGAGACTGTGAAGATGGCCGTCGACGTGAAACCACATGTAGACCTTCTCGTCTGGCACGCCCCTGGTGAACACGGTGATTGTCTCCCCTATCTCCACGCGCTGCACGCGCTGTGACGACATAGGCACCCACTTGGTGAGGTCACCCATCAGCACCACGTCCTTCCCCCTGAACAAGAAAAGGAATCGATTAAACACTGGACGTTGAGCCACTTGACGCCACATTCCGACCAACACTCATATGTAGGCGGCTCGCCGAGACTACGAACGGGTGCATGTTTAACTGTGTGAGTTCACTCGTAAACAATAAAAGGTATTCTGACTAAAATAGATCGATATATAACTGTTGACTTTTGACCAAGCTATAACAATAACACTTTCCACAGAAGAGTCGTCAGTCATTGTCCACCTTGACGCTGGGGGAGATCACTGGCTGTCTCGCTCTGAGTCAAATGTCATATTTGGGTCAACAATATAAATAACGTATGATGGGGTAGCCATAATGGATAACAGGGACACGCGAAAGACTTGAAAGTAAAGATTGACATAATGGATAACAGGGACAAGCGAAAGACTTGACAGTAAAGATTGACATAATGGATAACAGGGACACGCGAAAGACTTGACAGTAAAGATTGACATAATGGATAACAGGGACACGCGAAAGACTTGACAGTAAAGATTGACATAATGGATAACAGGGACACGCGAAAGACTTGAAAGTAAAGATTGCCATAATGGATAACAGGCACACGCGAAAGACTTGAAAGTAAAGATTGCCATAATGGATAACAGGGACACGCGAAAGACTTGAAAGTAAAGATTGCCATAATGGATAACAGGGACACGCGAAAGACTTGAAAGTAAAGATTGCCATAATGGATAACAGGGACACGCGAATGTATGAGAGATAAAGACGAAAAGATAAAGACAAAGAAAGACAGACAGACAGACATGTAAGACATGTATAAGAGATAAAGAGAGAGAGACAGAAAGAGAAAAAGAGAGAGAAAGAGAGGGAGAGCGAGAGAGAGAAAGAGAGGGAGAGCGAGAGAGAGAAAGAGAGGGAGAGCGAGAGAGAGAAAGAGAGAGAGACAGAGAGAGATAGAGACAGACAGACAGACAGACAGACAAACAAGAAATGTATGAGGCAGAAAGAGAGAGAGAGACAAACAGACAGACAGACAGACATATAGACAGAGAAAGACAGACAGACAGACAGACAGACAGACAGACAAGAAATGTATGAGACAGAAAGAGAGTAAGAGAGAGAGAGAGACTGAGAGAGAGAGAGAGAGAGAGAGTGAGAGAGAGAAAGACAGGCAGACAGACAGACAAACAGACAAGAAATGTATGAGACAGAAAGAGAGAGAGAGAGAGAGAAAGAGAGAGAGACAGAGACAGACAGAGAGACAGACAGCAAAGAGAACGAAGTATCACGTGACCATACTTGAAGTTGAAGACGGGAGCGACGTAGTAGAGACAGAAGCTGTGGACGGTACAGCCCGTCAGGGTGAAAGGCTGGGTGTCGGAGAAGTCGTGAAGAACGTAGGCGTTGTAATAGCTGAACAGTTTGGTGGGTGTGTGCACTACTTCACCCTGAAACACACACATGTAATAGCTGAACAGTTTGGTGTGTACACTACTTCACCCTGAAACACACACATGTAATAGCTGAACAGTTTGGTGTGTACACTACTTCACCCTGAAACACACACATGTAATAGCTGAACAGTTTGGTGGGTGTGTACACTACTTCACCCTGAAACACACACATGTAATAGCTGAACAGTTGGGTGGGTGTGTACACTACTTCACCCTGAAACACACACATGTAATAGCTGAACAGTTGGGTGGGTGTGTACACTACTTCACCCTGAAACACACACATGTAATAGCTGAACAGTTTGGTGGGTGTGTACACTACTTCACCCTGAAACACACACATGTAATAGCTGAACAGTTTGGTGGGTGTGTACACTACTTCACCCTGAAACACACACATGTAATAGCTGAACAGTTTGGTGTGTACACTACTTCACCCTGAAACACACACATGTAATAGCTGAACAGTTTGGTGGGTGTGTACACTACTTCACCCTGAAACACACACATGTAATAGCTGAACAGTTTGGTGGGTGTGTACACTACTTCACCCTGAAACACACACATGTAATAGCTGAACAGTTTGGTGGGTGTGTACACTACTTCACTCTGAAACACACACATGTAATAGCTGAACAGTTTGGTGGGTGTGTACACTACTTCACCCTGAAACACACACATGTAATAGCTGAACAGTTTGGTGGGTGTGTACACTACTTCACCCTGAAACACACACATGTAATAGCTGAACAGTTTGGTGGGTGTGTGCACTACTTCACCCTGAAACACACACATGTAATAGCTGAACAGTTTGGTGGGTGTGTGCACTACTTCACCCTGAAACACACACATGTAATAGCTGAACAGTTTGGTGGGTGTGTACACTACTTCACCCTGAAACACACACATGTAATAGCTGAACAGTTTGGTGGGTGTGTACACTACTTCGCCCTGAAACACACACATGTAATAGCTGAACAGTTTGGTGTGTACACTACTTCGCCCTGAAACACACACATGTAATAGCTGAACAGTTTGGTGGGTGTGTACACTACTTCACCCTGAAACACACACATGTAATAGCTGAACAGTTTGGTGGGTGTGTACACTACTTCACCCTGAAACACACACATGTAATAGCTGAACAGTTTGGTGGGTGTGTACACTACTTCACCCTGAAACACACACATGTAATAGCTGAACAGTTTGGTGGGTGTGTACACTACTTCACCCTGAAACACACACATGTAATAGCTGAACAGTTGGGTGGGTGTGTACACTACTTCACCCTGAAACACACACATGTAATAGCTGAACAGTTTGGTGGGTGTGTACACTACTTCACCCTGAAACACACACATGTAATAGCTGAACAGTTTGGTGTGTACACTACTTCACCCTGAAACACACACATGTAATAGCTGAACAGTTTGGTGGGTGTGTACACTACTTCACCCTGAAACACACACATGTAATAGCTGGACAGTTTGGTGGGTGTGTACACAAATACACCCTGAAACACACACATGTAATAGCTGAACAGTTTGGTGGGTGTGTACACTACTTCACCCTGAAACATGCGCACGAAAAAGATTCCACGTTCACAGCGAAAGTCTCAGGGCTTGGAAAACACGAAGACACGCATGCATCATCTTTCGTCTCTGATTATCATGATCGTATTTTCGATACTTTGACGAGACAAACCCAATGCTGGTGTGTCGAAGAAGACAGCCACAGCGGGCTTGTTCGAATCAAAGTATCACACCATATCTTCAGCGTATTACCAATACCTGTCCCAATATAGACCAGTTGGTCTAAGAGGACGTTAAACCCTAATAGTCAGTCAGGCAGACAGGTACACAGACACACAAACAGGCAGTTACACAGTTACACAGACACACAGACAGGCAGGCTGCACGCATGTGTACACACACGAAACACACACACACTAAGACAGACGTAGATACACTGACAGACAGACACTGTACAATTAAGGGTCCACGCATCCATTCACACAATGACATACGATACCGATGCATAGACAGCCTGGCGGTAACTTTACGAGTCATTTTATACCGCTGGCGTGACCAGAGCTATTGTGGTATAATATGACGAAGTCACCGATACTAACCTCGTTTTGACATTCTTAGTCAGTTCCTCAGGAGCTATGCAGAAGAAATGGCAAATTTTGTTACGTGACGTCATCTATTCGTGCACGGTGCTATGATGTCATCTAGGACTTTTTTTCGCTTTTGACATCAGACTAAAGCCAAAAGCTCTTATCTTCTGTGGACTGCAATGCTACACAATCTTTCAAGTCGATCAAGACAAAAGCCGAAATAGTACAGTATTTTTAGGTGAATTATTTAAAGCAACCCGGGGGAAAATGAAATAGTTTTTATACTTTGCACACATAAAGTATTGTCATTAATGAACACTCTCTGAAAGTTCCCCCAAAATCCCATGTCAGTAACCTTGTTAAATTTCATGCCAAACATACCTACCCATTTAACAACTGCGGCGGAAGAATGTTCGGTGGGTAGGTCTGCTTGGGAAAATAATAATGGTATTCAGCTTAATCCCTGGGTCAAATTTTCAGTATGATGCATGACTTAATGCACTTGAAGTATGAAAAACACTTTAAATTGTTTAAGAGACAGCAGTAAAGACAAAAATGTGCTGGTCGTATCTACTATGATTAGTCGCAGATTAGAACTAATTGGGGTTATAGATAAGCACAGTACTATGTATAATGAGGTTAATTGATGTATACAAAACTCAGTGGTTATATAATTTGCCTTTAGGTGGAATACCAGTGGTACATCAACGTAACGGGCGTAACTGTCAGTAGGACATCAACGTAACGGGCGTAACGGTCAGTAGGACATCAGCATAACGGGTTTAACTTTCAGTAATTAATCAACATAACGGCTGTAACGGTCAGTAGGACATCAGCATAACGGGCGTAACGGTCAGTAGGACATCAACATGACGGGCGTAACGGTCAGTAGGACATCTACATAACGGGCGTAACGGTCAGTAGGACATCTACATAACGGGCGTATCGGTCTGTTGGACAAATAACATAACGCCGGCAAGCTATCAGCGTGTTGTTGAAGTCTACTTAGGACATCGGAGCAACTATTTCACTTTAGGGTGTTCACTTCAACATCACAGCAACTCCACTCGCTTGATCGCGTGTACTGCAACAGTAGCTTACACAAGAGGCAAGACTGTGTGACAAGATACTTTGAATATGAAAGGAAAATCTGAGCTTATTGCCCGCATTTTATACTTCCCGTAATAAAATAATTTTTAAAAAACAGGCACACACGTTACAGTATATGTCTTTGTGATGAGACCGTTTGTTACACATCCAGTTGTAAGACTGGAAAGGACAACCATTATCCAACCATATTCAAAAAACAGAGATTGATTTTACATAAAGCCTTTTGACCAAAGAAACGCGAAGTGAAGATACGTTTCTAAATGGTTCCGTTGTGACGAGGTCTGACAAGACTGGCAATATTAACGGTAAGCACTCGTTCCCTGCAGCACGAAGAGGCAACAAGATCCCAGCTGAGATGACTGGCAATATTAACGGTAAGCACTCGTTCCCTGCAGCACGAAGAGGCAACAAGATCCCAGCTGAGATGACTGGCAATATTAACGGTAAGCACTCGTTCCCTGCAGCACGAAGAGGCAACAAGATCCCAGCTGAGATGACTGGCAATATTAACGGTAAGCACTCGTTCCCTGCAGCACGAAGAGGCAACAAGATCCCAGCTGAGATGACTGGCAATATTAACGGTAAGCACTCGTTCCCTGCAGCACGAAGAGGCAACAAGATCCCAGCTGAGATGACTTGCAATATTAACGGTAAGCACTCGTTCCCTGCAGCACCAAGAGGCAACAAGATCCCAGCTGTGACAGTCTTCAATATCCCAGAAGCAGACGCAGAAGACATAGCAAAAGCTGGTGAAGACTTTTTGCTGGCTCTGTACGGCGCTTCTACTTCTCAGAGTCTGGATGATTTCAGACTTACTGCGTTCAAGAAGAAGAATGCCAAAAAACCAACAAACAGGGTGTTCCAAATGGCAAGCCTACCACCGACAAGTGCGGCTGCACGTCAGCATTCTTTAAGGACGTACTGTCAAGTGCAGCAGTGGCTGGAAAACGACATTGATCCAACCAAATGGGGATGGATTCTGTCCAATGGATCTCTCCTGCCATTTCCAACAGATCTGCCCTCAGCCCCAGATAAATTGTTGCGCACCGTGTCATGCAACTGCAAGGCTGGCTGCAATCGTGGTTGCAGCTGTCGACGAGCAGAAATGCCCTGTTCCCCCATCTGCAAGTGTATGGGGCTAGCATGCAATAACGCATTGGAACCGGATACATTTTTTGAAGATTGACATCAAAGAGTGACAGATTCGTGAGAAGCTGCGCTAATGCGTGTGGCTATGAAGCCGACTTTTGAATGCAGCCAAACATAGGAAGGCATTTCTTTCTCCGCCAGGGATTGCACTTTAAGTGCACAATGACGTTACAGTGTCAGATACGTTTTGGAAGGCTGATCAAGATTTTTGGGTTACAGTTTGGTTCCAATTGGTTTCAGAGGAAAACTCAGTTTTAGGCTAATTTCAGAATAAGTATGACGTCATATTTGCTTGTTTTTCTGTTTTCAGAGGCAATGATTATGCAGAAAAATGTATTTATTTTCAATTTTGAGTAAAAGCATGCACAAGTAGTCATTAAAAATTGAAAATTAATTGAGGACCTATTCATACTGTGTAAAAATCGGACTCACAATTTTATGACGGATACGCCCAAAATGAAGGCCATAAATAACCATGTTACTGACACTGGATTTGTTGGGAACTTACACAGGCTAAAGAATAGCCCTTCTACTGTATATGTGCAAAATATGAAAACTATTTCATTTTGTTCCACCCCAAAACCTAATTATCCTGGACTAAAAGCTCTTATCTCCTGTGGACTGCAGTGCTACACATCCTTTCAAGTCGACCAAGACAAAAGCCAAAAGCTCTTATCTCCTGTAGACTGGAATGCTACACAATCTTTCAAATCGATCGAGACAAAAGCCAAAAGCTCTCATCTCCTGTGGACCGCAATGCCACGCAACCTTTCATTCTGACGAACACAAATCAAATCAGTCTGACCTCTCGATCAAAGAAGAGCCCGGTGTTGGAGGGAGTGATGTTGAATGGTCGCGTCATAGCTGTGGCCATGATGACGCCGTGGTAGAAATTGACGTCACCACCACTGTTGATACTGGTGCCCGTGTACGCTGTCCATATCTCCCCCGTCGCCCCCTCCTCCCCGCCCCACGCTATCTGTGGACAGTGAGAGAGAGAGAGAGTGTGTGTGTCACGCAGTGTGACAGACTAAAAGACGAATCAAACAATCTCCCCCGTCGCCCCCTCCTCGATCCCCGCCCCACGCTATCTGTGGACAGTGAGAGAGAGAGAGAGTGTGTGTGTCACGCAGTGTGACAGACTAAAAGACGAATCAAACAATCTCCCCCGTCGCCCCCTCCTCGATCCCCGCCCCACGCTATCTGTGGACAGTGAGAGAGGGAGAGAGAGAGAGAGAGAGAGAGAGAGAGAGAGAGAGAGAGAGAGAGAGAGAGAGAGAGAGAGAGAGAGAGAGAGAGTGTGTGTGACAGACTAAAAGACGAATCAAACAATCTCCCCCGAAAGCGGCATTTGGCTGTCTAAATGGTGGGGTAAAAACGATCATGTTCGTAAAAACTCACTCTTGCAAAATCATGAGTGAACATGGGAGTTTCAGCCTATGAACGAAGAAGAAAAGAAGAGAAGAGAAGAATTAAACAATCACAAACAGACAGTCAGACAGACCGACAAACAGACGGACGGACGGATGAAGAAAACAGACACGCACGCACGCACGCACGCACGCATGCACGCACGCACGCAAGCTTGCACACACACACACACACACACACACACACACACACACACACACACATACACACACACACACATACACACACACACACACACGTACACGCACACACACATAGGCTACATACACACACACACACACACACACACAGAGACACACACACACACACACTCACACTCACACAAACTTACTTGCTGTAGTTCAGCATCAATGGGAATCGCTGGGTGCATGGGAGACAACACGCGGCCTTCCATACTGCAACACCTGTCACAAAGAAATCTCATACTGCAACACCTGTCACAAAGAAATCTCATACTGCAACACCTGTCACAAAGAAATCTCATACTGCAACACCTGTCACAAAGAAATCTCATACTGCAACACCTGTCACAAAGAAATCTCATACTGCAACACCTGTCACAAAGAAATCTCATACTGCAACACCTGTCACAAAGAAATCTCATACTGCAACACCTGTCACAAAGAAATCTCATACTGCAACACCTGTCACAAAGAAATCTCATACTGCAACACCTGTCACAAAGAAATCTCATACTGCAGTGCCTGTCACAAAGAAATCTCATACTGCAGTGCATGTTACGTAGAGACAACTCAGTGGAATCATAAACAGCAGCCCCTATCGTCAACGCTCAGAAAGAAAAACCCTGTAGCACCTCTTACATAGGCGACAACTCGGTGAAATCACAGACTACGGGCAGAACTGACGTGTGTGGTCATGTCTCGTGGATAATCAACAATACCTTCCTTGTCTTTCATTTTGAGACGAGCATTTGGCTTTGCCTTCGCCGCTACGGTCGGTATAACGTACACCTCTTGGTATCAGGCTGCCTTACAGATGTGGACAGATATCCAGAACAGCGCGGTGGTGAAACCTGGAATGAGGGCCAAGTGTTCTGTGTAGAACTGATGCGCATCAGCCGTGACGGTGCCTGAGCTAAGCATTGGCGGCTACTGCTGACAGCCCGGCACACGGCACTGTTCATATTCCCCCTTCCTTCATCTCTCTCGCCACCACCCATCCTACCCTTGGTCTTATAACTATCTTGGACGTACACATTCTCGTCTACCAGCTGTGTGTGTGTGTGTGTGTGTGTGTGTGTGACCAGTTCACTGTTGCAAGGCATCACACTAACAGCGTCCGCTGCCCCGTCTCATAATGATCACACTCCGCTGTCCCGTCTCATAATGATCACACTCCGCTGTCCCGTCTCATAATGATCACAGTCCGCTGCCCCGTCTCATAATGATCACACTCCGCTGTCCCGTCTCATAATGATCACACTCCGCTGTCCCGTCTCATAATGATCACAGTCCGCTGTCCCGTCTCATAATGATCACACTCCGCTGTCCCGTCTCATAATGATCACAGTCCGCTGTCCCGTCTCATAATGATCACACTCCGCTGTCCCGTCTCATAATGATCACAGTCCGCTGTTCCGTCTCATAATGATCACACTCCGCTGTCCCGTCTCATAATGATCACAGTCCGCTGTCCCGTCTCATAATGATCACACTCCGCTGTCCCGTCTCATAATGATCACAGTCTGCTGTCCCGTCTCATAATGATCACAGTCCGCTGTCCCGTCTCATAATGATCACGGTCCGCTGTCCCGTCTCATAATGATCACACTCCGCTGTCCCGTCTCATAATGATCACAGTCCGCTGTCCCGTCTCATAATGATCACACTCCGCTGTCCCGTCTCATAATGATCACACTCCGCTGTCCCGTCTCATAATGATCACAGTCCGCTGGCCCGTCTCATAATGATCACACTCCGCTGTCCCGTCTCATAATGATCACACTCCGCTGTCCCGTCTCATAATGATCACAGTCCGCTGCCCCGTCTCATAATGATCACAGTCCGCTGTCCCGTCTCATAATGATCACACTCCGCTGTCCCGTCTCATAATGATCACAGTCCGCTGTCCCGTCTCATAATGATCACAGTCCGCTGTC
>NC_090259.1:49300056-49317556 GCF_037325665.1 Littorina saxatilis
AAATCCCAACAGCGCCATATTTACCTGAGTCGTTGTAGGACTTGATGATTCCAAAGAATGGGCGGAGTCCTATCGCACTAACGAAGATGTTGGCCACGCCCACTTTCCAGTGATTGGCATCTGCCGCCTTGCCTGACCCCACTTGAACCTAGCACGATGAATGTATACTGGCAACACTGCTGAACATTATACTCAACATTTTCAGCGAACAACAAAGTAAAGACGGACCGACTACTTTGACTACGACCACTACTTCTACATCTACGAAGAAGACCACTTCGCACTGTAGGCTACTACTATTAAACGCACCCCACATTTACTAATAAACAGTTCTGTACATGATGCAGATGAAAATACAACTTATGAACTTTACAAAACACACACGACACACACACATACACACACACAAACACAAACACACACACAGACACACACACACGCACGGACAGACACACACAGACACACACACACACAAACACACACACACACACAAACACATCCACACGCCATCATCATCATCATCATCATCATCAACAACAACACCAACAACACCACCACCACCACCACCAACAACAACAATAACAACACAAACAACAACAACACCACCAACAACAATAACAACAACAACACCAACAACAACCACAACAGCAACAGCAACACGAAAGGCACGAGCTCAGCACTCAGTGTTAATTATTACCCGCCAAAGACAAACAGAAAACCTTTTCCGACGGCCCACACCCCCTTTCACATAACCTAGACAGGATGATGTCATAGCTGTCACTGCTCGGTATGCGTCATCCCTGCAACTACGTCACTGTTGCTTGACGTCATGCACATGACGCAGTGGTCAAAACAAGACACGCAGCGTAACCATGCACTCAAGTTGGGTAACACGTCAACTTTTGCAATTTACGCTGAACAAAAAGAATTACATAAATACTTACAACAGGAGACAGTATAATTATGCGCCATTAAATGTCTGCAATGCGTCTACGTCATTGTCGCTTGACGTCATGTAAATGACGCGGTCGTCAAAACATGACACTCGGCGCGATCACACAACCCAGAGGTAGTTAGACAACACGTTTTTTTGTTTTTTTTAATGAAATAGAAATAATATAAAGAAATACTAACAACAGGGGAAAGTGTGTGTCTGAAAGCAGCTTCCATGGCCAGCCGCGGGAGGGAGCCACTGTACATCACTTCCATGTCACGCTCCGTGGCGCTGACGTTGAGTTGTGATAGCCACGTCATTATCGTGTCTACGTCACTGTCGCCTGACGTCATACACAGGTACTGCTGCTCCATGTCTTTCTGTTCGCGCAGAGACAAGAAATGTTAACACGTGTTGTAATTTACCAACATAAAAACCTAAGATTCCTGGTGACAAATAAAAAGGGGAGGGGGAGAGTTAGGTACGCTACCCAAGACTCATAAAACTATCAACAGAAACAAATAGGCGCAATATACTTAGCACTGTCCTTCTCCCTCACCCCCCCCCCCCCCCCTCGCCCCCACTCTCCTCTTCTTAACAGAGAGAGAGAAAGAGAGAGAGGGAGAGAGAAAGAGAGAGAGAGAGAGGGAGAGGGAGAGGGAGAGAGAGAGAGGAGAGAGAGAGAGAGAGAGAGAGAGAGAGAGAGAGAGAGAGAGAGAGAGAGAGAGAGAGAGAGAGAGATATTCAGATTCAGATTCAGATTCAAAACTGTATTACTAAGGGATGAAGGTTTTAGGCAATGCCTAATCTTCCAACCTGTCCCTTTTAGACATACATGGCATTATACATTACATTTATATATTTATATAACATGTTTTAAACAGCCAAACGAATAACTAATTAACTAAGAATTTGTAATCAGGTTAAAACTAACAAAAACACTAGCTATAATAACGTGGTTCATGGATTAATCCGCCCTGATATGGCCCTTCGTGGTCGGCTGGGCGTTAAGCAAACAAACAAACAAACAAACAAACATAGATTAATAAAATGATTGGATGAATTTCAAGTGTAGGGAGAGAATTATTTTGACAAAGATATTTCCGAACATTTTTTTTAAAAGACGAAAGGGTTTGGCATGTTTTACAGTACATTGGAAGTAAATTGCACACAAGCGATCCCCAGTAAGACAAACTAGATTTATACAAATCAATGCGTGGGAGCGGTAGCGTATAGTTCAAAAGCCTTGCTCTACCAGGAGGACGCTCAAACAGGTCTTGGATACATGTATGAAGGTGTTTCATGGTTGTACATTTTGAACATGAAAACACTAGCATTTAAAAAGAACTGCTGTTGTAGCGGAAGAATGTTCAGTTGAGTGTATTTTTCTTGAGTAGTCATATTGGGATAGATCTCGGTTTAATAACTTTACACCTTTCTTGTGAAGTGTGTTTATTTTCTTTATATGAACATCACTGGCATTGCACCAGACAGTAGATGCATAGCAAATGTGAGAGAGACAGTGTGCGTGGAAAAACATTTTGAGGGCATCCACAGAAACAACGCGCCAGAGCTTGTTAAGTAAGAAAAGGTTCCTAGAAACTCGTTTATAAACTGTATCAATGTGAGAGCGCCAGTTAAGTTCATCATCAATTACAACTCCAAGCACACGGTGTTGATGGACTTGAGCATGAGAGAGAGAGAGAGAGAGAGAGAGAGAGAGAGAGAGAGAGAGAGAGAGAGAGAGAGAGAGAGAGAGAGAGAGAGAGAGAGAGAGAGAGAGAGAGAGAGAGAGAGAGACAGAGAGAGAGACAGAGAAGGAGAGAGAGAAAGAGAGAGAGAGATAAGGGTGGAGAGAGAGAGAGAGAGAGAGAGAGAGAGAGAGAGAGAGAGAGAGAGAGACAGACAGAGAGAGACAGACAGACAGAGACAGACAGACAGACAGACAGACAGACAGACAGACAGAGAGATTGAGAGAGAAAACACACAGAGAGATAGAAAACAGAAATAGAGAGACAGAGAGAGAAAGAGATAGATTGACAGAGACTGAGACAGAGAGAGTGTGAGAGACAGACGGATAAAAAGACAGACAGACAGACTGACCTGAACGAACACGCGCACTTTGCTCTCCACAGTAGAGTTAAACAGGTCATTCCAGAACGCCTGCACACAGGGAAACATCACCATCGTAATACAAGTACAACATTTGGGAAGACTGCAGTGCGAAACTTGATGGACATCGCGAATGAACCTGGACAGACAGATAAGGCAGACAGACAGACAGACAGACAGACAGACAGACAGACAGACAGACAGACAGGGGGTAGGTGCCGTCTGTGTAGCCACTGCATGGTGTGAACAGAAAACGCGTGTTAACAGTCTGCTATTCTTCCTGGCTTTTCTCAATACAATGTCAGGCAATGCGTGTATTGGTTATGCGTGTCTTACATGACTGTGCCCAATATCCTGGCTTTTCTCTATACAATGTCAGGCAATGCGTGTATTGGTTATGCGTGTCTTACATGACTGTGCCCAATATCCTGGCTTTTCTCTATACAATGTCAGGCAATGCGTGTATTGGTTATGCGTGTCTTACATGACTGTGCCCAATGTCCTGGCTTTTCTCTAAACAATGTCAGGCAATGCGTGTATTGGTTATGCGTGTCTTACATGACTGTGCCCAATGTCCTGGCTTTTCTCAATACAATGTCAGGCAATGCGTGTATTGGTTATGCGTGTCTTACACTGTGCCCAATGTCCTGGCTTTTCTCTATACAATGTCAGGCAATGCGTGTATTGGTTATGCGTGTCTTACATGACTGTGCCCAATGTCCTGGCTTTTCTCTAAACAATGTCAGGCAATGCGTGTATTGGTTATGCGTGTCTTACATGACTGTGCCCAATGTCCTGGCTTTTCTCTAAACAATGTCAGGCAATGCGTGTATTGGTTATGCGTGTCTTACATGACTGTGCCCAATGTCCTGGCTTTTCTCTAAACAATGTCAGGCAATGCGTGTATTGGTTATGCGTGTCTTACACTGTGCCCAATGTCCTGGCTTTTCTCAATACAATGTCAGGCAATGCGTGTATTGGTTATGCGTGTCTTACATGACTGTGCCCAATGTCCTGGCTTTTCTCTAAACAATGTCAGGCAATGCGTGTATTGGTTATGCGTGTCTTACACTGTGCCCAATGTCCTGGCTTTTCTCTAAACAATGTCAGGCAATGCGTGTATTGGTTATGCGTGTCTTACATGACTGTGCCCAATGTCCTGGCTTTTCTCTAAACAATGTCAGGCAATGCGTGTATTGGTCATGCGTGTCTTACATGACTGTGCCCAATGTCCTGGCTTTTCTCAATACAATGTCAGGCAATGCGTGTATTGGTTATGCGTGTCTTACACTGTGCCCAATGTCCTGGCTTTTCTCTAAACAATGTCAGGCAATGCGTGTATTGGTTATGCGTGTCTTACATGACTGTGCCCAATGTCCTGGCTTTTCTCTAAACAATGTCAGGCAATGCGTGTATTGGTCATGCGTGTCTTACATGACTGTGCCCAATGTCCTGGCTTTTCTCAATACAATGTCAGGCAATGCGTGTATTGGTTATGCGTGTCTTACATGACTGTGCCCAATGTCCTGGCTTTTCTCTAAACAATGTCAGGCAATGCGTGTATTGGTTATGCGTGTCTTACATGACTGTGCCCAATGTCCTGGCTTTTCTCTAAACAATGTCAGGCAATGCGTGTATTGGTTATGCGTGTCTTACACTGTGCCCAATGTCCTGGCTTTTCTCTATACAATGTCAGGCAATGCGTGTATTGGTTATGCGTGTCTTACATGACTGTGCCCAATGTCCTGGCTTTTCTCTAAACAATGTCAGGCAATGCGTGTATTGGTTATGCGTGTCTTACACTGTGCCCAATGTCCTGGCTTTTCTCAATACAATGTCAGGCAATGCGTGTATTGGTTATGCGTGTCTTACACTGTGCCCAATGTCCTGGCTTTTCTCAATACAATGTCAGGCAATGCGTGTATTGGTTATGCGTGTCTTACATGACTGTGCCCAATGTCCTGGCTTTTCTCAATACAATGTCAGGCAATGCGTGTATTGGTTATGCGTGTCTTACATGACTGTGCCCAATGTCCTGGCTTTTCTCAATACAATGTCAGGCAATGCGTGTATTGGTTATGCGTGTCTTACACTGTGCCCAATGTCCTGGCTTTTCTCTAAACAATGTCAGGCAATGCGTGTATTGGTTATGCGTGTCTTACACTGTGCCCAATGTCCTGGCTTTTCTCTAAACAATGTCAGGCAATGCGTGTATTGGTTATGCGTGTCTTACATGACTGTGCCCAATGTCCTGGCTTTTCTCTAAACAATGTCAGGCAATGCGTGTATTGGTTATGCGTGTCTTACACTGTGCCCAATGTCCTGGCTTTTCTCAATACAATGTCAGGCAATGCGTGTATTGGTTATGCGTGTCTTACATGACTGTGCCCAATGTCCTGGCTTTTCTCTAAACAATGTCAGGCAATGCGTGTATTGGTTATGCGTGTCTTACACTGTGCCCAATGTCCTGGCTTTTCTCTAAACAATGTCAGGCAATGCGTGTATTGGTTATGCGTGTCTTACACTGTGCCCAATGTCCTGGCTTTTCTCTAAACAATGTCAGGCAATGCGTGTATTGGTTATGCGTGTCTTACATGACTGTGCCCAATGTCCTGGCTTTTCTCTAAACAATGTCAGGCAATGCGTGTATTGGTCATGCGTGTCTTACATGACTGTGCCCAATGTCCTGGCTTTTCTCAATACAATGTCAGGCAATGCGTGTATTGGTTATGCGTGTCTTACATGACTGTGCCCAATGTCCTGGCTTTTCTCTAAACAATGTCAGGCAATGCGTGTATTGGTTATGCGTGTCTTACATGACTGTGCCCAATGTCCTGGCTTTTCTCTAAACAATGTCAGGCAATGCGTGTATTGGTTATGCGTGTCTTACACTGTGCCCAATGTCCTGGCTTTTCTCTATACAATGTCAGGCAATGCGTGTATTGGTTATGCGTGTCTTACATGACTGTGCCCAATGTCCTGGCTTTTCTCTAAACAATGTCAGGCAATGCGTGTATTGGTTATGCGTGTCTTACACTGTGCCCAATGTCCTGGCTTTTCTCAATACAATGTCAGGCAATGCGTGTATTGGTTATGCGTGTCTTACACTGTGCCCAATGTCCTGGCTTTTCTCAATACAATGTCAGGCAATGCGTGTATTGGTTATGCGTGTCTTACATGACTGTGCCCAATGTCCTGGCTTTTCTCAATACAATGTCAGGCAATGCGTGTATTGGTTATGCGTGTCTTACATGACTGTGCCCAATGTCCTGGCTTTTCTCAATACAATGTCAGGCAATGCGTGTATTGGTTATGCGTGTCTTACACTGTGCCCAATGTCCTGGCTTTTCTCTAAACAATGTCAGGCAATGCGTGTATTGGTTATGCGTGTCTTACACTGTGCCCAATGTCCTGGCTTTTCTCTAAACAATGTCAGGCAATGCGTGTATTGGTTATGCGTGTCTTACATGACTGTGCCCAATGTCCTGGCTTTTCTCTAAACAATGTCAGGCAATGCGTGTATTGGTTATGCGTGTCTTACACTGTGCCCAATGTCCTGGCTTTTCTCAATACAATGTCAGGCAATGCGTGTATTGGTTATGCGTGTCTTACATGACTGTGCCCAATGTCCTGGCTTTTCTCTATACAATGTCAGGCAATGCGTGTATTGGTTATGCGTGTCTTACATGACTGTGCCCAATGTCCTGGCTTTTCTCTAAACAATGTCAGGCAATGCGTGTATTGGTTATGCGTGTCTTACACTGTGCCCAATGTCCTGGCTTTTCTCTAAACAATGTCAGGCAATGCGTGTATTGGTTATGCGTGTCTTACACTGTGCCCAATGTCCTGGCTTTTCTCTAAACAATGTCAGGCAATGCGTGTATTGGTTATGCGTGTCTTACATGACTGTGCCCAATGTCCTGGCTTTTCTCTAAACAATGTCAGGCAATGCGTGTATTGGTCATGCGTGTCTTACATGACTGTGCCCAATGTCCTGGCTTTTCTCAATACAATGTCAGGCAATGCGTGTATTGGTTATGCGTGTCTTACATGACTGTGCCCAATGTCCTGGCTTTTCTCTAAACAATGTCAGGCAATGCGTGTATTGGTTATGCGTGTCTTACATGACTGTGCCCAATGTCCTGGCTTTTCTCTAAACAATGTCAGGCAATGCGTGTATTGGTTATGCGTGTCTTACACTGTGCCCAATGTCCTGGCTTTTCTCTATACAATGTCAGGCAATGCGTGTATTGGTTATGCGTGTCTTACATGACTGTGCCCAATGTCCTGGCTTTTCTCTAAACAATGTCAGGCAATGCGTGTATTGGTTATGCGTGTCTTACACTGTGCCCAATGTCCTGGCTTTTCTCAATACAATGTCAGGCAATGCGTGTATTGGTTATGCGTGTCTTACACTGTGCCCAATGTCCTGGCTTTTCTCTAAACAATGTCAGGCAATGCGTGTATTGGTTATGCGTGTCTCACACTGTGCCCAATGTCCTGGCTTTTCTCAATACAATGTCAGGCAATGCGTGTATTGGTTATGCGTGTCTTACACTGTGCCCAATGTCCTGGCTTTTCTCTATACAATGTCAGGCAATGCGTGTATTGGTTATGCGTGTCTTACATGACTGTGCCCAATGTCCTGGCTTTTCTCTAAACAATGTCAGGCAATGCGTGTATTGGTTATGCGTGTCTTACACTGTGCCCAATGTCCTGGCTTTTCTCTAAACAATGTCAGGCAATGCGTGTATTGGTTATGCGTGTCTTACATGACTGTGCCCAATGTCCTGGCTTTTCTCTAAACAATGTCAGGCAATGCGTGTATTGGTCATGCGTGTCTTACATGACTGTGCCCAATGTCCTGGCTTTTCTCAATACAATGTCAGGCAATGCGTGTATTGGTTATGCGTGTCTTACATGACTGTGCCCAATGTCCTGGCTTTTCTCTATACAATGTCAGGCAATGCGTGTATTGGTTATGCGTGTCTTACATGACTGTGCCCAATGTCCTGGCTTTTCTCAATACAATGTCAGGCAATGCGTGTATTGGTTATGCGTGTCTTACACTGTGCCCAATGTCCTGGCTTTTCTCTATACAATGTCAGGCAATGCGTGTATTGGTTATGCGTGTCTTACATGACTGTGCCCAATGTCCTGGCTTTTCTCAATACAATGTCAGGCAATGCGTGTATTGGTTATGCGTGTCTTACATGACTGTGCCCAATGTCCTGGCTTTTCTCTATACAATGTCAGGCAATGCGTGTATTGGTTATGCGTGTCTTACACTGTGCCCAATATCCTGGCTTTTCTCTATACAATGTCAGGCAATGCGTGTATTGGTCATGCGTGTCTTACATGACTGTGCCCAATGTCCTGGCTTTTCTCTAAACAATGTCAGGCAATGCGTGTATTGGTTATGCGTGTCTTACATGACTGTGCCCAATGTCCTGGCTTTTCTCAATACAATGTCAGGCAATGCGTGTATTGGTTATGCGTGTCTTACACTGTGCCCAATGTCCTGGCTTTTCTCTATACAATGTCAGGCAATGCGTGTATTGGTTATGCGTGTCTTACATGACTGTGCCCAATGTCCTGGCTTTTCTCTAAACAATGTCAGGCAATGCGTGTATTGGTTATGCGTGTCTTACATGACTGTGCCCAATGTCCTGGCTTTTCTCTAAACAATGTCAGGCAATGCGTGTATTGGTTATGCGTGTCTTACATGACTGTGCCCAATGTCCTGGCTTTTCTCTAAACAATGTCAGGCAATGCGTGTATTGGTTATGCGTGTCTTACATGACTGTGCCCAATGTCCTGGCTTTTCTCTAAACAATGTCAGGCAATGCGTGTATTGGTCATGCGTGTCTTACATGACTGTGCCCAATGTCCTGGCTTTTCTCTATACAATGTCAGGCAATGCGTGTATTGGTTATGCGTGTCTTACATGACTGTGCCCAATGTCCTGGCTTTTCTCAATACAATGTCAGGCAATGCGTGTATTGGTTATGCGTGTCTTACATGACTGTGCCCAATGTCCTGGCTTTTCTCAATACAATGTCAGGCAATGCGTGTATTGGTTATGCGTGTCTTACATGACTGTGCCCAATGTCCTGGCTTTTCTCTAAACAATGTCAGGCAATGCGTGTATTGGTTATGCGTGTCTTACATGACTGTGCCCAATGTCCTGGCTTTTCTCTAAACAATGTCAGGCAATGCGTGTATTGGTTATGCGTGTCTTACATGACTGTGCCCAATGTCCTGGCTTTTCTCAATACAATGTCAGGCAATGCGTGTATTGGTTATGCGTGTCTTACATGACTGTGCCCAATGTCCTGGCTTTTCTCAATACAATGTCAGGCAATGCGTGTATTGGTTATGCGTGTCTTACATGACTGTGCCCAATGTCCTGGCTTTTCTCTAAACAATGTCAGGCAATGCGTGTATTGGTTATGCGTGTCTTACATGACTGTGCCCAATGTCCTGGCTTTTCTCTAAACAATGTCAGGCAATGCGTGTATTGGTTATGCGTGTCTTACATGACTGTGCCCAATGTCCTGGCTTTTCTCTAAACAATGTCAGGCAATGCGTGTATTGGTCATGCGTGTCTTACATGACTGTGCCCAATGTCCTGGCTTTTCTCTATACAATGTCAGGCAATGCGTGTATTGGTTATGCGTGTCTTACATGACTGTGCCCAATGTCCTGGCTTTTCTCTATACAATGTCAGGCAATGCGTGTATTGGTTATGCGTGTCTTACATGACTGTGCCCAATGTCCTGGCTTTTCTCAATACAATGTCAGGCAATGCGTGTATTGGTTATGCGTGTCTTACATGACTGTGCCCAATGTCCTGGCTTTTCTCTATACAATGTCAGGCAATGCGTGTATTGGTTATGCGTGTCTTACATGACTGTGCCCAATGTCCTGGCTTTTCTCAATACAATGTCAGGCAATGCGTGTATTGGTTATGCGTGTCTTACATGACTGTGCCCAATGTCCTGGCTTTTCTCTATACAATGTCAGGCAATGCGTGTATTGGTTATGCGTGTCTTACATGACTGTGCCCAATGTCCTGACTTTTCTCTAAACAATGTCAGGCAATGCGTGTATTGGTCATGCGTGTCTTACATGACTGTGCCCAATGTCCTGGCTTTTCTCTAAACAATGTCAGGCAATGCGTGTATTGGTTATGCGTGTCTTACATGACTGTGCCCAATGTCCTGGCTTTTCTCTAAACAATGTCAGGCAATGCGTGTATTGGTTATGCGTGTCTTACATGACTGTGCCCAATGTCCTGGCTTTTCTCTATACAATGTCAGGCAATGCGTGTATTGGTTATGCGTGTCTTACATGACTGTGCCCAATGTCCTGGCTTTTCTCTAAACAATGTCAGGCAATGCGTGTATTGGTTATGCGTGTCTTACATGACTGTGCCCAATGTCCTGGCTTTTCTCTAAACAATGTCAGGCAATGCGTGTATTGGTTATGCGTGTCTTACATGACTGTGCCCAATGTCCTGGCTTTTCTCTAAACAATGTCAGGCAATGCGTGTATTGGTTATGCGTGTCTTACACTGTGCCCAATGTCCTGGCTTTTCTCTAAACAATGTCAGGCAATGCGTGTATTGGTCATGCGTGTCTTACATGACTGTGCCCAATGTCCTGGCTTTTCTCAATACAATGTCAGGCAATGCGTGTATTGGTTATGCGTGTCTTACATTGTGCCCAATGTCCTGGCTTTTCTCTATACAATGTCAGGCAATGCGTGTATTGGTCATGCGTGTCTTACATGACTGTGCCCAATGTCCTGGCTTTTCTCTATACAATGTCAGGCAATGCGTGTATTGGTTATGCGTGTCTTACATGACTGTGCCCAATGTCCTGGCTTTTCTCTAAACAATGTCAGGCAATGCGTGTATTGGTTATGCGTGTCTTACACTGTGCCCAATATCCTTGCGATTAGGAACATGTTGTATTCGGCAAAAACAAGAGACGAATGGACAGGAAAAAATGTTGAACATTTGAAGCCTTACAGATCCTTGCGACTGTCTTACGAATGGTTGCGAGTGCTTGCGAATTTCTACCGATCATTGCGAATGAAAACAAATCCATATGAGAATTTCTTGCGAATGTATTAGGCCTACTTTACGAATAAATCGATTACGCCTATTCGCATAGTTCGTAATTCTACTTTTACATTGTGCTGAATTGCCCTTGCGAATAGAATTCGCCAATAATTCGTCATGATCGGGACACGGTCGCAAGACATTCGTGAATGTTCCTAACCATTCGCCACCATTGGTCTATTGTTCCTAACCATTCGCCACCATTGGTCTATTGTTCCTAACCATTCGCCACCATTGGTCTATTGTTGCGAACATTAGCAGCATGCTCTTAATATTCGCAATGAAGGCATATTCTTCACTTGTTCGTATGTATTGATTCGTATGTTTTCGCAATGATCGGTAGAAATTCGCATGCACTCGCAAACATTCGTAAGACATTCGCAAGTATTCGTAAGGCTTCGAATTTTCATTATTTTTTCTGTCCATTCGTGTGTTTTTGTGTGTATGCCGAATACAACATGTTCATATTCACAAGGATATTCGGCACAATGTAAGACAGGCATAAAGACTTTACAGCTATTCGCAAGATGTTCGCATAATGTTCGCAAGGACAAGACCTAACGGTTGCGAATGTCTTGTGAGCGCTACGAATACATTGCGATGATTACGAATAGCTTGCGAATACTTACGAGTACGTTGCGAAAAAGTTAAGAATATACTTACCTTGCGAATATTAGGAGCATGTTGCTAATGCTCGGAACAATAGACGCATGGTGGCGAATGGTTAGGAACATTTACGAATGTCTTGCGACCATGTCCCGATCATTACAAATTATTGGCGAATTCTATTCGCAAGGGCAATTCGGCACAGTGTAAGAGTAGCATTCGAGCTGTCCTAAACACTACCACAACTGCTGCTGTTGACCCGAGGCTGTCAAGGACTGTTGACCCGAGGCTGTCAAGGTCTGTTGACCCGAGGCTGTCAAGGTCGTCACGTGGGTTGCTTCATTCTTGTTATCGTCTCTTCAGCTGATATTGCTTTTCGTGCACAACACGATTGTCAAGTGAAGCAACTCCATAAGTTTAGAAAGGAGACTGTTACTGTTAGCTTCTACAACCAGACAGACAAGAGAATTGAGAAACCTGCCTGGTCGTTTGGTAGCGCGCTATGTGTACAATACGATTATACAATGAAGAAACGCCATCGTTTTTAAAATAAGATTTTCAGTTTCGCAAGCAAATAGATAGACCAGAAATAAGGAACCTGCCTGATCGTTTGGTAGCGCGCTATGTGTACAAAAAGATTATACAATGAAGAAACGCCATCGTTTCAACAATGAGACTTTCGGTGAGATAAAAGCACAGACACTGAGGCGGAGGGGGAAGGGGGGGGGGGGGGGGGACCTGCCTGATCGTTCGGTAATGCGCATGCGTCGCCTGCCAGGAAGTCGTAGTTGCCGCCATTTTGTTTGGAATAGGTGTTGTCTGGCGCCCACACTCCGCACGATGCTGCCACGAGCCACTGAGTCTTGTTGGCCATGCCACTGGACAGACACACACACACACACACACACACACACACACACACACATACACACACTGCACACACACAGACACACACATACACACACACACACACACGCACGCACGCACGCACACACACACACACACACACACACACACACACACACACACACACACACACACGCATCAGCATCATTAGGCTGTAATAACATCGGTGACGCCAAGAAACTATGACGTTTGTAGTTATGGAATGGTCACTTCACTTGCCGGAAAGCTTCCATGCTACACAACTTTATTACTCTTGGTCTATTGCTAACATGAATAAAGAAAATTCTCTTCTTCTTCTCCTTTCCCGTCTTCTTCTCCTCCTTGACCGTGCATCAAACAAAACACCACACAGACGACAAAAAGAACACACCACAAAAAATCTTGAAAAAAGTGAAAGAAGTTAATTGAAATTAGAAAGGTGAAAAGAGTGAAAGCAGAGAGGTGAAAGTAGTGAAAGTAGAGGGGTGAAAGAGTGAAAGTAGAGAGGTGAAAAGAGTGAAAGTCGAGAGGTGAAAAGAGTGAAAGCAGAGAGGTGAAAGTAGTGAAAGTAGAGAGGTGAAAAGAGTGAAAGTCGAGAGGTGAAAAGAGTGAAAGCAGAGAGGTGAAAGTAGTGAAAGTAGAGAGGTGAAAGTAGTGAAAGTAGAGAGGTGAAAGTAGAGAGGTGAAAAGAGTAAAAGTAGAGAGGTGAAAAGAGTGAAAGTCGAGAGGTTTAAAAGAGTGAAAGTAGAGAGGTGATAAGAGTGAAAGTCGAGAGGTGAAAGTAGAGAGGTGAAAAGAGTGAAAGCAGAGAGGTGAAAGTAGAGAGGTGAAAGAGTGAAAGTAGAGAGGTGAAAAGAGTGAAAGTCGCGAGGTGAAAAGAGTGAAAGTCGAGAGTGAAAAGAGTGAAAGTCGAGAGTGAAAAGAGTGAAAGTCGAGAGGTGAAAAGAGTGAAAGTCGAGAGGTGAAAAGAGTGAAAGTCGCGAGGTGAAAAGAGTGAAAGTCGAGAGTGAAAAGAGTGAAAGTCGAGAGGTGAAAAGAGTGAAAGTCGAGAGGTGAAAAGAGTGAAAGTCGCGAGGTGAAAAGAGTGAAAGTCGAGAGGTGAAAAGAGTGAAAGTCGAGAGTGAAAAGAGTGAAAGTCGAGAGGTGAAAAGAGTGAAAGTCGAGAGGTGAAAAGAGTGAAAGTAGAGAGGTGAAAAGAGTGAAAGTCGAGAAGTGAAAAGAGTGAAAGTCGAGAGTGAAAAGAGTGAAAGTCGAGAGTGAAAAGAGTGAAAGTCGAGAGTGAAAAGAGTGAAAGTCGAGAGTGAAAAGAGTGAAAGTCGCGAGGTGAAAAGAGTGAAAGTCGAGAGTGAAAAGAGTGAAAGTCGAGAGTGAAAAGAGTGAAAGTCGCGAGGTGAACAGAGTGAAAGTCGAGAGTGAAAAGAGTGAAAGTCACGAGGTGAAAAGAGTGAAAGTAGAGAGTGAAAAGAGTGAAAGTCGAGAGAGAAAAGAGTGAAAGTCGAGAGTGAAAAGAGTGAAAGTAGCGAGGTGAAAAGAGGAGAGTGAAAAGAGTGAAAGTCGAGGGTGAAAAGAGTGAAAGTCGAGAGGTGAAAAGAGTGAAAGTCGAGAGGTGAAAAGAGTGAAAGTCGAGAGGTGAAAAGAGTAAAAGTCGAGAGGTGAAAAGAGTGAAAGTAGCGAGGTGAAAAGAGGAGAGTGAAAAGAGTGAAAGTCGAGAGTGAAAAGAGTGAAAGTCGAGAGTGAAAAGAGTGAAAGTCGAGAGATGAAAAGAGTGAAAGTTGAGAGGTGAAAGAGTGAAAGTAGAGAGGTGAAAAGAGTAAAAGTAGAGAGGTGAAAAGAGTGAAAGTCGAGAGGTTTAAAAGAGTGAAAGTAGAGAGGTGAAAAGAGTGAAAGTCGAGAGGTGAAAAGAGTGAAAGTCGAGAGGTGAAAAGAGTGAAAGTCGATAGGTGAAAGTAGTGAAAGTCGAGAGGTGAAAAGAGTGAAAGTTGAGAGGTGAAAGAGTGAAAGTAGAGAGGTGAAAAGAGTGAAAGTAGAGAGGTGAAAAGAGTGAAAGTCGAGAGGTGAAAAGAGTGAAAGTCGAGAGGTGAAAGAGTGAAAGTAGAGAGGTGAAAGAGTGAAAGTAGAGAGGTGAAAGAGTGAAAGTCGAGAGGTGAAAAGAGTAAAAGTCGAGAGGTGAAAGTAGTGAAAGTCGAGAGGTGAAAAGAGTGAAAGTTGAGAGGTGAAAGAGTGAAAGTAGAGAGGTGAAAAGAGTGAAAGTCGAGAGGTGAAAAGAGTGAAAGTCGAGAGGTGAAAAGAGTGAAAGTCGAGAGGTGAAAAGAGTGAAAGTCGAGAGTGAAATTAGTGAAAGCAGTGAGGTGAATAGAGCTGTACTCACGCCACGCCGTCAGGGAAGACGGAAGCAGGAGCTGACCACGTCTTGACCCCTCCACCTTGACCCTTCTGGTACCACCAGTCGTCCACCTCCACGTGACTGACACGTCACACATTACGTCATCGTCATTTCATTCACCACATCGAGCATTATGTCATCGCAGTCAATTCGTTGGTCACGTCATTTGACACGTCACACATTAGGTCATCGTCAACTCATTTATCTGATGACGCATTATGTCATGGTCAATTCATTGGTCAGATCATTTGACACGTCACACATTACGTCATCGTCAACTCGTTGGTCACATCATTTACCACTTCGCGCATTATGTCATCGCAGTCAATTCGTTGGTCACGTCATTTGACACGTCACACATTAGGTCATCGTCAACTCATTTATCTGATGGCGCATTATGTCATGGTCAATTCATTGGTCAGATCATTTGACACGTCACACATTACGTCATCGTCAACTCGTTGGTCACATCACTTACCACTTCGCGCATTACGTCAGCATCTATTTATTTGTCAACTCGGTTATTACTAGCTATGTTCCAGCCAGACATGGAGACAGACACACAGATACAGCCAAACACGTATAGACAGACAGACATAGAGAAGACAGCCAGACATGGAAACAGACACACAGATACAGCCAAACACGTATAGACAGACAGACATAGAGAAGACAGCCAGACATGGAGACAGACACATAGATACAGCCAAACACGTATAGACAGACAGACATAGAGAAGACAGCCAGACATGGAGACAGACACACAGATACAGCCAAACACGTATAGACAGACAGACATAGAGAAGACAGCCAGACATGGAAACAGACACACAGATACAGCCAAACACGTATAGACAGACAGACATAGAGAAGACAGCCAGACATGGAGACAGACACATAGATACAAAAACAGACAATCACGCAGGCAGAGATACAGACAGACAAACATGGAGACAGTCAGGCAGATATAGAAAAGACAGTACGACATGGAGACAGACAGACATAAAACTGTAAAAACAGACAATAACGCAGACAGACAGACCGACCGACAGACAGTCCGGCAGACAGACAGACAGACAGACAGACAGACAGACAGACGGACAGTCCGGCAGACAGACAGACAGACAGACTGACAAACAGACAGACAGACAGACAGACGGACGGACAGACACACAAACCTACAGGTAATCGACGCTGGGCACCCTGTCCGTGTCGTTGGCAGCGTCCAGTCGGACGTCCAGCAGCGTATCGTCGTACGTCTTGCCGGACTCGGGGGATGCGTAGTACGCTGACCCTGCCCCGTGCACACAGCAAACTGGTCACTTCACAATCGTCAAGGTCGTACAACCTCAATGTTCCCCTTCACCCGTCAAGGTCGTACAACCTCAATGTTCCCCTTCACCCGTCAAGGTCGTACAACCTCAATGTTCCCCTTCACCAGAAGAGATAACAAGCACCGCGCACGCACGCATGCAACACGCATATACATACACGTATACATGCACAAGTACGCGCGCACACTCTCTCTCATGCACGCACTCTCGCACAAAGCCTCTCTCTCTCTCTCTCTCTGTCTCTCTCTGTCTCTGTCTCTGTCTCTCTCTCTCTCTCTCTCTCTCTCTCAGTCTCTCTCTAACGCACACAGACACAGACACAGACAGACACACACACACACACACACACACATACACACACACACACACACACACACACTAACCTAATACACTAGCCTGGTACACTAACCTGATACACTGGCACATTCGCATACAGTATCATCATATGGCACCACCAGAGACATACAGTATCATCATATGGCACCACCAGAAACATACAATGAATGTCTCTGGCAGCACATACAACTATTTTGTACCACATACAACTATTTTGTACCACATACAACTATTTTGTACCACATACAACTATTTTGTACCTGACATACAACTATTTTGTACCACATACAACTATTTTGTACTATTTTGTACCACATACAACTATTTTGTACCACATACAACTATTCTGTACCCCATACAACTATTTTGTACCAAATACAACTATTTTGTACTATTTTGTACCCCATACAACTATTTTGTACCAAATACAACTATTTTGTACTATTTTGTACCACATACAACTATTTTGTACCACATACAACTATTTTGTACTATTTTGTACCACATACAACTATTTTGTACCACATACAACTATTTTGTACCCCATACAACTATTTTGTACCAAATACAACTATTTTGCATCCGTCGACAAAAGTATTTTCAGACCGCCCAGCCTGCTTTATGCCATTTGCATTCGACTTTGTAATGTCCCATCAGAATTTGGTTCGGGGTGGGGGGGGGGGGGTGGGGGGGGAATTAATGTCTCTTTGTCTTTTTCTTCCAGGTTTAACCGTGCGGTCTGGTGTTATGTCATTCTCCCAAACTGACCCGGCCCGGTCCAG
>NC_090259.1:49322556-49325056 GCF_037325665.1 Littorina saxatilis
TAGCAGGTCTGCACATAAGTTGACATGGGAGATCGGAAACATCTCAATCCTTAACCCAACAGGCGGCCACGGCCGGGATTTGAACTCATGACCTTCTGATTAGGAGGCCGATGTCTTATCCATTGGGCCACTGCGCCCGTCACTGTCCTTTTGGTCTTCTTCTTCTTTTTCTTCTTCTTCATCTTCTCCTGCTCCTGCTCCTTCTCCTTCTCCTTCTCCTTCTCCTTCTTCTTCTTCTTCTTCTTCTTCTTCTTCGCTCGCCAAGCTAATAGTAATCCAGGTCGGCTTAGAGACGGAACATATCTCGCCAAGCTAATAGTAATCCAGGTCGGCTTAGAGACGGAACATATCTCGCCAAGCTAATAGTAATCCAGGTCGGCTTAGAGACGGAACATATCTCGCCAAGCTAATAGTAAGGCCAAAAAAAAAAAAATTGTCTGTTTAGGGTAACATGACCAAAAAAAGTAGGGTCGGTAGGTAGGAAGGTTTTTTTTTTTTTTTTTTTTTTATTTTTTTTTGTGTGTGTGTGTGTAAATGCTATGTTGGCTGAACATTCACTTCTTATATTTGATGAATACATGTTTCAAAACTAACGTATAAATAAAACAGAGAGACAGGGAGAGAAAGAAACGCCAAATGTCTCTTTTTAGCATTTTTACCTCTTTTTTTTTTTTTTTTTTTTTTTAATAAAAAAAAAGTTTTTGGGTCGGCGCCAAATCGATAGGGTCGGTCGGGTTACCCTAAACAGACAATTTTTTTTTTTTTGCCTAATCCAGGTCGGCTTAGAGACGGAACATATTTGTTGTTCGGTTGTTGATTTCTCGCTTGTTAGGTTTGTTTGGATTGCTTGGTTTGTTTGTTTATGTGTAGGGTTGGTTGCTTGGTAGGTTGCGGCCTTGTTTGCTTATTTGCCGGCTTACTTGTAAAGATTGTAAGTACTGTTATCAATGTGTCACAGACGTAAACAGGAACATGACACCAATTCCGCGAGCAGACCTTGAGCATAATACTGCTGGCTTCAGAAAATGAAAGGTTCTTAGCCCTAGGTATCGCGGCTTCACTCTGAGGCTGATCCTTTTTGGCCACGATAGTTCATTCTGTTCGTATCTCAGTCAATGTATACTTATTAAAGTGTTTTGTGTTCAGTGATGCTGTGTTTCAATGATTTGCTCTTACCTGTAGTTAATGATGCTGTGTTTCAATGATTTGCTCTTACCTGTAGTTAATGATGCTGTGTTTCAATGATTTGCTCTTACCTGTAGTTAATGAGGCGGACAATAGAAGAAGAGCAAAGTTGACCAAGGCAGCCATTTTGTTGATAACGTCTCCCATCAACAACATCACACTGTGACGATGCGTCATGTGGCTACAGAGCTAGGAAGGTCATTAACAAGAGTGGGTCACGATACTGCAAACATGTGGTGCATTATGGGTGGTCGCTTCTACACTTACTTCTACTCTGCACCATCAGAAGACGAGAGACAGCTTTAAACGTGGAGCACCCCTGCAGCCCTCTCTGCCACCCCCACCCCCATGCAGCCCTCTCCGCCACCCCCTCCCCCTACAGCCCCCCCCCCCACCACCACCACCAAGTAGCCCTATATTGTCCAGTAAATTGTGTTTTAGCGGTAGACACGACATAATCAAAGACACACTCGATCTGTCAGTTAATAAAGGGATCAAGACGGTGGATCTTATCCTGTCTTACGTCAGTTAAAGGGATCAAGACGGTGGATCTTATCCTGTCTTACGTCAGTTAATACAGGGATCAAGACGGTGGATCTTATCCTGTTTTACGTCAGTTAATACAGAGATCAAGACAGTGGATCTTATCCTGTCTTACGTCAGTTAAAGGGATCAAGACGGTGGATCTTATCCTGTCTTACGTCAGTTAATACAGGGATCAAGACGGTTGATCTTATCCTGTCTTACGTCAGTTAATACAGGGATCAAGACGGTGGATCTTATCCTGTTTTACGTCAGTTAATACAGAGATCAAGACGGTGGATCTTATCCTGTCTTACGTCAGTTAAAGGGATCAAGACGGAGGATCTTATCCTGTCTTACGTCAGTTAATACAGGGATCAAGACGGTTGATCTTATCCTGTCTTACGTCAGTTAATACAGGGATCAAGACGGTGGATCTTATCCTGTCTTACGTCAGTTAATACAGAGATCAAGACGGTGGATCTTATCCTGTCTTACGTCAGTTAATACTGTGCGCGCTGAACCGATTTTTTTTTATTTATTTATTTTTTTTTGTCGGGATCCACTACCAGTAACTCTTCCTTATCTTCTCCAGTGTTTTCAGCCGCGATTATCTCCCTTCCTCCGTGTGGCGTCAATCCATATTCCCGTTACTACGTTACTATTTTTAGAAGGTCACTGCACGTTACTATTCTTAGGTCTCCAGTGTTTTGCGCGTTTATCTCCTTTCCTTCGTGCGCCGGCGAAGCCGGCATACACCCGGCAAAGCCGGGTTCCAGGCGCAGCCTGCTAT
>NC_090259.1:49327556-49344366 GCF_037325665.1 Littorina saxatilis
AGAGAGAGAGAGAGAGAGAGAGAGAGAGAGAGAGAGAGAGAGAGAGACAGACAGACAGACAGAGAGACAGATCAAATCAAATCAAATCAAATCAGAACAAGTCGCGTGAAAACATCATTTAGTCAAGCTGTCGGCATTAAAGTAACAGATGAGGCACAAAACAAAACAAAATAGTCTGTTTACGGTAACATATAGGCAAAAAAAACAAAAAATACGGTCCGTAGGTCGGGATTTTTTTTTCACAAAAAACATTTTTAAGTTATTTTGCCAAAAAACAAAGACTTTTTTTTTTTAATTTTCAAATTTTTTTTCCCCCAAATGCCAAAAAAAAGAGTCTAGGGTCGCGCGAAAAAATAGGGTCGGTCGGGATACCGTAAACAGACTTTTTTGTGTGTTGGCCTTAACACAATAAACAGTCATCGCCGAGACTATGTTTAAGATAATCTCGACCAACCACATCCAAAAATAGAGACAGTCAGACTGACGGGTGACGCTCGTCTCCGGGTAGCGTGCAAACGCAGTACTACTAGTTAACCTATTTTCTGTCACTCTGAGCACATTTTTAGAGTAAACATGACATTATAAGATGTTTGGTGGCTTGTTGACTGACCAGCTTTTTTGTTGGTCCAAGGGGACCATAATGATCGTCTTTTGTTTCATCTTTATCGACCAAGGCCGAAGGCCGCGGTTGATAAATATGAGACAAAAGGCGATATGCTCCCCGAGGACCGTGACCAACAACAAAGTGCTGGTCTGACAACAAGCTACCAAACATCGTTTTTGTCATCATTTTGGTTGTGCAACAAAATGCACAATAACCCACAGGGAGACGAATTTTTTAGAATCGAAAGCATCGTCACAGTAGCACGAGATAACACGTCAAACTTGTATGTGACGTCAAACGTATCTTGTTGACGCTTTCCTTACAGTCTGAAAATGTACAGAGCTGCGATCATACCTGTGAGTTCAGTAAGTGTTGAGCATATTTCTTTTCTTTTAAGTGTTTATGACTTTTCGTTGTGGATTTTGCGATTACAGAGATAAGTTGCAAATAGGTAATCTTGAACTTTAGCGTGTTAAATTCATAGCTCAGAATCCAGTGACATTCTTTACTTATTTTTGATACAAGTCCCATTTGTCGTGAAATTAGGATTGAGCTCCAAACTTAAGCATAATTAATTAATTTGGTTGTTCAATCGACGAAAATGCACCGAAAATGGCGTACGTTGTTTGGAACCATGGGACATCATTTACTAGAAAGAGTTGTCTCCCTTGTCCTCTCACACGGATAATTCAAGTTCCTTCTTTGACCCATGTAAACGAAATGCATTCGTACAGTTCATCGGAGTTCATGCCGTAACTTCAAAGGGATCTAAAATGACTTGTTATGATTACAAGTGCAGGTTCTACAAATTAGGAGACTTAAATGCCTCTGAATTATGAGCTATGAATTTAACACGCTAAACTGAGTTCAAGACTTACCTGCAAATCAGTTGACCACTAATTATCAACATTGATTGGGTCTTTGAGAGTGAATGCTTACAATCGTTGTCCTCGGAAACACAAATCCAAAGCCACGATGGTTCCACGTGTACATCAAACAATCAGCCTGATTGGCTTTTACTTTGACAATCCACGTTTCACATCGACACATGATCATAGTGAAAGCTCAAACCCATTCACAACCTCGAGTTATTGCATGGGGAACATGAGATTTATTTACCAGGTGTTTGTGAATGAAAACTCGTGAAAATGATGACAAATGTATATATTTTGTAATTCAGGAGAAATTGAGGAATACGATGCAATCATTTTTAAATCTGTCAGTGAAAATTCGATTGATGAGCAAACTAATTAACTAGTTTTTAAGCCTCCGAGCTGAAATGCAATACCATAGTCCGGGCTTCGTCGAAGATTACTTCACCAAAATGTCAACCAATTTGGTTGAAAAATGAGGGCGTGACAGTGCACAGGACAGTGCAGCCTCAGAGAGAGCGAGAGAGAGAGAGAGATCTCTCTCTGAAACACGGCGCGTGTCCGGAACGTGCAAACTAGGGTTACTTCCCATGCATAATCTTCTGTCTACGAAGAGCACCCGAAGTCTGATCACGTGACTGTTGCTTAGCGCAACTTCATTTGTTTCAGTATGTCAGAAATAGGACTGCATGGGACCAATACAATGACACGCACGCGTGAATTATCCCCCGCGATACCGGGTAGACTGGCGCCTGAATGCGGGCGAGGGGGGCGGGTAGACTGCGCTAAGAGCCAATCGTGGGTGTGACGGGATCACAACGGACATGGTTGAGCGACGTTCGTTTACTTGGCAGTCAACTGTGTCGTTTGGCCAAGGCGAAAAAATCATTTTGTGTTAGAAAAACCTTCCCGGTGATTTGTGCTTCGCGAAGACAGACAGTGTTCGTGTGTTAGGTTGTGGCTGTAAACAAGGAGCATCGTTGTTTTGTGTCTGACTGAACAAAGATAGATAACGTGTGACACTGACAATTAGGAGATTCTTTCTTTGTTGATTCAGGTAAGAGTGTATAAATAAAGGCCATAAAAATAGCATGGAAAATAGCGTGGAGTAGGACATGTAGAAGTAATTGTGTGTGTGTGTGTGTGTGTGTGTGTGTGTGTGTGTGTGTGTGTAGACTGAAAGAAAAACTAGAGCAAACCTCAAAAAGGGGAAAATACACACACATGCACACACACACACACACACACACACACACACACACACACACACACACACACACACACAACAACAACAACAACAACAACAACAACAACAACAACAACAACAACAACAACAACACACATAGACATCAACGAGATGAAAGCACACACAAACAAAGAATAGATTTTACATACTGTCTTAAGAAGAATTGAAGACGTTTCAGATAAAAATGTTATTAAACGAAACAATTAATTTCAGCTGATTCAGGCTAGCTTGTTTGACTTTTGTGATCATTACTCCAGGTGTGATTGTGATGTAAGCTTACTTTAAGTTTAAAGGTGGTTAAATAGTCTCCTTGTTTCTGTTGTAGTTGTTGTTGTTGTTGGTCAGTGTTAATCTGGCAATACTTATAGCTGTAGATTTGTGTTTATTGCAGGCATTTGCTATCCCTTTGGCAAAAATGATACAGTGGAACCCCCAATTTAAGACTCCCTTCCGTTTAAGACCATGTTTTCTCAGATGTTCTGTTCATTACCTCTGTAAATGTACTCCCATTATCAGACACCCCTCCCCCCCCCCCCCCCGCCCCCCTTTTTAAAACCTGATTTGTTCATAATGTTGGTCTCTAAAGGGGGGTTCTACTGTAGACAGGCAGAACCCTCTGTAGACTGTAGACAGGCAGAACCCACCCACCCTTGCCATTGTTAAGTTTACTTTCTTTTTCAAGATCGCAGTCAGGGGTGCATGAAGCTTTCATTGCATACCCATTGAGACATGAAACATTGGCACAAACACCCAGCCTGTCATTTAATGTATTGACAAGAATATTACAGCTTGTCATTCAATTTATTGTATCTCAAACTGAATACAGTATATCATGAATCTGATTTATGAAGAACTTGAAAATGACACAAACATAAAGAGACTGCACACTGACGTAGCACACATGAATCAATGCCATTCAGTTACACTGGGCTCTCGGCTAATCCTGCTGAGGTTAATTATAACAATTTCTTTTCATAGTCTGTGTTGGCTGCATTGCCGGACATGTGAAAAATATTTCAAAGTAGAAAATGATGTTTTTAACTGAGTTGTTGAAACACATTTCTTTAATCTGCATTTAGCTAGCTGTGTGTCGGGGTCATGGAGTGTGATCGGCACAGAATATGTTTGTCTTTGTAAAAACATGAGTCATGCAGCAAGCAGGAGAATGTTTTGTCAGCTCAGTTTACTTGTCACTTTGAAGTGAGACTGAAATTTAATCACAAGTTCTTATCATTCTGAATTTTTAAAAACTCTTATTCTGGGAAAAACAATTACTTTTAACTGAACTTTGTTTATGTTGAGTTTTCAAACACGCTCACTTCTAGTTCTACCTATCAGCCTTCAGCAGGCTATAGTGTGTATTTTTAGGACCTCTCAGTGTTACCCAGCATAGCATTTTGAACATTTCTAAGTTCAATTGGTGACCCATTAGGTACAGTGGAACCCCCCTTTTAAGACCCCCGTTTAAGACCCCCTGTTAAGACTTTCTTCTTGTTAAGACTCCCTTCCTTTCTGAGATGTTCTGTTCATAGCTTCTGGAAGTGTACCTACCTTTTAAGACTCTCTCCCTTTCTGAGATGTTCTGTTCATAGCTTCTGGAAGTGTACCTACCTTTTAAGACTCCCTTCCTTTTAAATTTAAGACCTGATTTTTTCAGATTTGTTAACAGCGGGGTTCCCCTGTGTGACTGTAAAACTCTTTCTTCGTCAGACTAATGGCATCCAAACTCTTTCTTCGTCAGACTAATGGCATCCAAACTCTTTCTTCGTCAGACTGATGGCATCCAAACTCTTTCTTCGTCAGACTGATGGCATCCAAACTCTTTCTTCGTCAGACTGATGGCATCCAAACTCTTTCTTCGTCAGACTGATGGCATCCAAACTCTTTCTTCGTCAGACTGATGGCATCCAAACTCTTTCTTCGTCAGACTGATGGCATCCAAACTCTTTCTTCGTCAGACTGATGGCATCCAAACTCTTTCTTCGTCAGACTGATGGCATCCAAACTCTTTCTTGGTCAGACTGATGGCATCCAAACTCTTTCTTCGTCAGACTAATGGCATCCAAACTCTTTCTTCGTCAGACTAATGGCATCCAAACTCTTTCTTCGTCAGACTAATGGCATCCAAACTCTTTCTTCGTCAGACTAATGGCATTCAAACTCTTTCTTCGTCAGACTGATGGCATCCAAACTCTTTCTTCATCAGACTAATGGCATCCAAACTCTTTCTTCGTCAGACTAATGGCATCCAAACTCTTTCTTCGTCAGACTAATGGCATCCAAACTCTTTCTTCGTCAGACTAATGGCATCCAAACTCTTTCTTCGTCAGACTAATGGCATCCAAACTCTTTCTTCGTCAGACTAATGGCATCCAAACTCTTTCTTCGTCAGACTAATGGCATCCAAACTCTTTCTTCGTCAGACTAATGGCATCCAAACTCTTTCTTCGTCAGACTAATGGCATCCAAACTCTTTCTTCGTCAGACTAATGGCATCCAAACTCTTTCTTCGTCAGACTAATGGCATCCAAACTCTTTCTTCGTCAGACTAATGGCATCCAAACTCTTTCTTCGTCAGACTAATGGCATCCAAACTCTTTCTTCGTCAGACTAATGGCATCCAAACTCTTTCTTCGTCAGACTAATGGCATCCAAACTCTTTCTTCGTCAGACTAATGGCATCCAAACTCTTTCTTGGTCAGACTAATGGCATCCAAACTCTTTCTTCGTCAGACTAATGGCATCCAAACTTTTTCTGTGTCCCACTAGGATGATGACAGAGACAGTGGACAAACTGAGCAACCCCCCTCACCTCTGATGGTAGCACGGTGAGTCACCGGACTCACCACCCATCGCCAGACAGAAGCCATGCTCACCGACCCTTACACCATGCTCACCAAGCGCCAACAGCTGCGGCAACAGCAGCTCATCTATGGCGGAGGAAGCACTCTTCCCATCCGAGGGATTCGCTCTGAGCTTACCCGACACCCGGAGCCAAACAAACAACAGGCGAAAGAAATCGTCAGCTTGCCATCCCCGCCAAAAAACTCAAACAGCCAGAAACCGTTTCTGCCAAGTCCCCCCAAAAATGGTGAGCCTAAAAACCAGGCAGGCAAAAAGTCTGAGATGAAGAGTCTGCTTGACAGTCAGCAGAAAACGCCGGACGCTAAAGGCGACGCTCCCAAGCTCGACAGCAAGGAAGGGAAGGTTTGGCGACGACGACAGCGGCCGCCGGTCTACATTCCCCCCATCCATTACGGGGAGAAGCACGTTCCCAAGAATATTGTCACCATAGATACGTCCAAAGCGCGAGGCAACACTGACGTCTTACGACTGGTTGCTAGGGAGCTGGGCTGGAGAGAGGTGAGCACAGACAACTCTTGCTTGTGTTGCCACACTAAAATAGAATGAAGTCAAAAGTTTTAAAAAAATATTTAAAAATAATTAAAAAATGAACAAGTTTTGTTTGATTTTGAACCAGATACCTCTTGGTTGCTGAGCAGTGCGAGCTCCTTTACTAGTATTCACAGTAGGGGAACAGAAAATGCTTAATTGTAAAACTTGCCTTGATTTCTTTTTTTTTTTCTTTCTTGAAATGATTTCAACTTAACACGTCAGAGTGTTTGGCGCTGCTGTCTGAATTTATCCTACTCTTTTCACAAGAGGGTTTTTGGTGTGAAGTTGTTTGAAATTATATTGTTGCTGGTGATTGCTTGGAGTGTTGTGACTGCAGGGCTAATGGGTATGGATTGCTTTGTTTTCATAAAAATGTATACATTATTTCATAGTGTTTCTGTTTCCGAGTGTGTGTGTGTGTGTGTGTGTGTGTGTGTGTGTGTGTGTGTGTGTCTGTCTGTCTGTATATCTGTCTTTCTTGGCTTGCATGAGCCTGTGTTTCTTCACGACTATTCTGTTTCGCTTTGATTTCCTGCAGTGGGCTTATCAATGATGATCATCACCGCTGAGTGTCACGTAGGCTATGATGCAACGCCCAGCACAGCTCTGTGATCACTGTTGTAGCTCAAGTTAAGGTGGTCCTTATTATTAGGCCTGAAGTCGACTGCGCGAAGACTACACAAAGTCTTTTTATGGAAAGCTCAGTGTTAAATGTTTGTGTGGCCAGCATGGCGAGTATACTTCCCTTAGTCGACTTCACCCAGATAAGGATACGCTTAAACACAAACAACAAGAATTAAAACAGCGACCGGCAGGTGTGATCCTGACATGGTCAGCGACCGGCAGGTGTGATCCTGACATGGTCAGCGACCGGCAGGTGTGATCCTGACATGGTCAGCGACCGGCAGGTGTGATCCTGACATGGTCAGCGACCGGCAGGTGTGATCCTGACATGGTCAGCGACCGGCAGGTGTGATCCTGACATGGTCAGCGACCGGCAGGTGTGATCCTGACATGGTCAGCGACCGGCAGGTGTGATCCTGACATGGTCAGCGATAAGAACTCGAAAGAAAATCAAAAAAATTAAGGCGGGAGCCTTAAAATGGGGGTAAATTTCCAGAGGTATTGAACAGGATATCTAGGCCTTAACAGGGAGGGAATCTTGAATAAATTGGGAAGGGGGGGGGGGGGGGGTGTCTTTCAATGGCGGTTTCACTGTATTACTGTTTGACAGAATAATTTGTGCACTGAGTACCTTGTTTAGTAAATACATTTAATATGATTGTTGGCTTCAGAGACTATACATCAAATCACTACATGTAATCCTTATTTCAGGTGATCTCTACGGTAGAGAACCATGAGATATATGTGCTTTTTCTGTTGAAAGATATTTGAGAAAAAAGGAGAGCAACACTTGAACTAGGCTGGCGCGCATTGAAAACCTGGTGCCGCAAAATTGGCATAGGCGTATACGAAATGAAGTCTAGCTGTGTGACATGTTGCTGGTTACAATTAAGTCAATCGGTGATTGCGTCGCAAACGACAGGCAACGGATTTTATTCCAATCATAATGTGTGACCATGGCTTAAGCAGGGTACCGTCATGCCAAGCAGGAAGCTAGGTGGTGTGTTGTGAAAAACACCCAGCAACCAGTTGACAGGGAGCAGGTTAATAACGTCTCTCACCTCTCTTTTTATAGCAGGTATGAAAACAGTAGCCAGGGTGTTACCTCAGCCACGCCCCCCAGTGGAAATTGAACCTGTGGAATGACTCACGCTGTAAACCAAACCCTGGTTCAGTTCACATTTCAGTCCTCCAGTTACTGTTACAGTGGAACCCCTCTTTTAAGACCTACAAAAATGTGAAAAAGTCAGGTCTTAAAAAGTCAGGTCTTAAAAAGTCAGGTCTTAAAAAGTCAGGTCTTAAAAAGTCAGGTCTTAAGAAGTCAGGTCTTAAAAAGTCAGGTCTTAAAAAGTCAGGTCTTAAAAAGTCAGGTCTTAAAAAGGAGGGAGTCTTAAAATGGGTGTACATTTACTGTGGTGTGAACAGAGTCTGAGAAAACACTTGAAAGGGAGTGTCTCGTACAGTCTTAAATTAGCTGGTCTTTAAATAAGGTTCAATCTGCAGGATTGAGAAGTACCCTAGTGTATCTTGCAACAGTGCCTACAACTTTATACAAAACTGGAACCCCCCCTCTTAAGAACCCCTAATTTAAAGCCTCCTCCTTTTTAAGACCTTGTGTTCACAGACGTTCTGCTGTTAACCTCTGTCAAATGACCCCCATTTTAAGACTCACTCTTTTTTCTCAGATTGTTGGAGGCCTTAAAAGGGTGGTTCCACTTTCTCTTGTAGTACACAATAACAAGGCTAACTACAAGACAGGTTGTTTAGTACACAATAACAAGGCTAACTACAAGACAGGTTGTTTTCCTTGACCTTTACCTGAATCAGGCGATAAGGCCCTGTTATGAAAGGACACCTGAACTGAAGGGACGCTGAAAGCTGACATCAAGGTCACTCAACAATTTAACTATTAGTGTGGTGTACCAACTTTACCGCTATTTGGAGTTTTTGAATTTCTTTTTATTTTTTATTTTTTAATATTTTTTTTTATACATGATATTGAATGGAAGAGAAAAAGCTTTGGAGCGGAACACACAATATATTGATACCTACTTTGCTACACTTCATCCACCCCATCAATCTGTTATTGATCCAATTGTCTGTGGGACAGAAAGGAGGCCCTCATTTCTCATTCAGTCCACCACCCCGGCTTTCTGTTGCCACTAGCTAGCAATCCTATGGATCAATGAGCCAAGCATCCTGGGGGGTTATATAATCTGCACGGGGCTTTCTGTTGCCACTAGCTAGCGATCCTATGGATCAATGAGCCAAGCATCCTGGGGGGTTATATAATCTGCACGGGGCTTTCTGTTGCCACTAGCTAGCGATCCTATGGATCAATGAGCCAAGCATCCTGGGGGGTTATATAATCTGCACGGGGCTTTCTGTTGCCACTAGCTAGCGATCCTATGGATCAATGAGCCAAGCATCTTGGGGGGTTATATAATCTGCACGGGGCTTTCTGTTGCCACTAGCTAGCGATCCTATGGATCAATGAGCCAAGCATCCTGGGGGGTTATATAATCTGCACGGTGGACCTTGGTGAATACAGTGGACCCCCTTTTAGACCACAAAAAAAGGAGGGAGTCTTAAACTGGGGGTAAGTTACAGAGGTTATAAATAGAAAGTCTGAGAGACCAGGGTCTTACTATGGATGAGGTCTTAAACTGGGGTCTGAAAAGGGGGTTCTACTGTACAGTGGATAGATAGATAGGTGGATAGATAGATAGATATATAGGTGGATAGATAGATAGGTGGATAGATAGATAGAAAGATAGGTGGATAGATAGATAGGTGGATAGATAGATAGGTGGATAGATAGATAGATAGATAGGTGGATAGATAGATAGGTGGATAGATAGATAGATATATAGGTGGATAGATAGATAGGTGGATAGATAGATAGATAGATATATAAGTGGATAGATAGATATAATAGGTGGATAGATAGGTGGATAGATAGGTGGATAGATAGATAGATATAGAGGTGGATAGATAGATATAGAGGTGGATAGATAGATATAGAGGTGGATAGATAGATATATAGGTGGATAGATAGATATATAGGTGGATAGATAGATAGGTGGATAGATAGATAGATAGGTAGATAGATAGATGGATAGATAGATAGGTGGATAGATAGATAGATAGTTGGATAGATAGATAGATAGATAAAGAGATAGATAGATAGGTGGATAGATAGATATATAGGTGGATAGATATATAGGTGGATAGATAGATAGGTGGATAGATATATAGGTGGATAGATAGATAGATAGGTTGATAGATAGATAGATAGGTGGGTAGATAGATAGATAGGTAGATAGATAGGTGGATAGATAGATAGGTGGATAGATAGATATATAGGTGGATAGATAGATAGATAGGTGGATAGATAGATAGATAGGTGGATAAATAGATATATAGGTGGATAGATAGATAGGTAGATAGATATATAGGTGGATAGATAGATAGGTGGATAGATAGATAGATATATAGGTGGATAGATAGATAGATATATAGGTGGATAGATAGATAGATATATAGGTGGATAGATAGATAGATAGGTAGATAGATAGGTGGATAGATAGATAGATATATAGGTGGATAGATAGATAGATATATAGGTGGATAGATAGATAGATAGATAGGTGGATAGATAGATATATAGGTGGATAGATATATATATAGGTGGATAGATATATAGGTGGATAGATAGATAGGTGGATAGATAGGTAGATATATAGGTGGATAGATAGAGAGATAGATAGGTGGATAGATAGGTGGATAGATAGGTGGATATATAGATAGGTGGATAGATAGATAGATAGGTGAATAGATAGATATATAGGTGGATAGATAGATATATAGGTGGATAGATATATAGGTGGATAGATAGATAGGTGGATAGATAGATATATAGGTGGATAGATAGATAGATATATAGGTGGATAGATATATAGGTGGATAGATATATAGGTGGATAGATTGATATATAGGTGGATAGGTTGATAGATATATAGGTGGATAGATATATAGGTAGATAGATATATAGGTGGATAGATATATAGGTGGATAGATAGATAGATATATAGGTGGATAGATATATAGGTGGATAGATATATCCCCCCCCCTTTTTCAGACTCCCCAGTCTAGGACTCCTGCACCTTGTGTCTTTTAGGTTTCCTGTGTAAGCCCTCTCAACAGCTTAATTACCTCCCTTTAAAGATTCCTCCCCTGTAAAGCCTGTCCTTAATTGGACGAAGTCGACTACGCGTAGCTCACTTCGCGAAGCTACCGGAACTAGACTTCGTTGCAGTCCAAGGGAAGGCACTATGGCGGAAAAGAGAGTTATCTTTTCATGTCTTGGCGTCTCAAATGCGCGTAGTCTCGACCAGCGCGTGGTGTGCTTCTTTCTGAGTACTTAATACGTCACAAATTGTACTTTACGTACTTGATGATGACGTAAGTTAATTGTATGTGTTCTATTTCGTTGACTGAGCACGGCCGGGACCAGTTGGCGTGAGCGCTGGGATTTCGAGTTTCAATCGACATGTCAATGCACAGGGGCGGATCTGGGTTTTGAAAGGGGGGGGTGCAAAGTTCTTTTTTTTGTTTTTTTGTATCTTATCAGCGAAGGCGCGAAGCGCCGAACCGATGGCGCGAAGCGCCGAGCATACTAGGGGGGTCCGGGGGCATGCCCCCCCGGAATTTTTTTAAAAAAAGCAAAATTGTGCAATCTGGTGCAATCTGAGCGTGTAAAGTGCTATTTTCAAGTGATACATTTTTCTTCTTTTTTTTTTTCTTCTTTTTTTTTTTTTTTTTTTTTTTGTCCCGCTGGGGGGGGGGGGGTGCAATTGCACCCATTGCACCCCCCCCCAGATCCGCCCCTGAATGCACCGCAGTATGAAATAATACAGGTAGGAGGTTAGTTCTTGTACTTTGGGTCAACCAAAGTCGATAAATGCATTCTTCACTATGGTATTGAGTCTGATTTCGTCGTCCATCTTGAATCGAAAAGCACTCTTCTTACAAAAAAACCCAACTTCGTTGCGAGCTACGGCGAAGCTTCACATGTCAAAAGTTGAGATAAGCGATGTTGGGGTCAAAGTATCACGCGTAGCTGCGGGTTTTTGGTATTAAGACTTCGCGAAGCTTCGTGTAGTCGACTACGGGTTCAATTAAGGACGGGCTTTAGGCCTGATGTTCTCAGAGTGTGTCAGGTCCTCAGGGAGGGAGTCCACACTTCATTAGCAATAGGTTCTGACAGCTGGCTGTGTCATGATTCACAATAGGTTCTGACAGCTGGCTGTGTCATGATTCACAATAGGTTCTGACAGCTGGCTGTGCCATGATTCACAGTAGGTTCTGACAGCTGGCTGTGTCATGATTCACAATAGGTTCTGACAGCTGGCTGTGTCATGATTCACAATAGGTTCTGACAGCTGGCTGTGTCATGATTCACAATAGGTTCTGACAGCTGGCTGTGTCATGATTCACAATAGGTTCTGACAGCTTGCTGTGTCATGATTCACAGTAGGTTCTGACAGCTGGCTGTGTCATGATTCACAATAGGTTCTGACAGCTGGCTGTGTCATGACTCACAATAGGTTCTGACAGCTGGCTGTGTCATGATTCACAATAGGTTCTGACAGCTGGCTGTGTCATGATTCACAATAGGTTCTGACAGCTGGCTGTGTCATGACTCACAATAGGTTCTGACAGCTGGCTGTGTCATGATTCACAATAGGTACTGACAGCTGGCTGTGTCATGATTCACAATAGGTTCTGACAGCTGGCTGTGTCATGATTCACAATAGGTTCTGACAGCTGGCTGTGTCATGACTCACAATAGGTTCTGACAGCTGGCTGTGTCATGATTCACAATAGGTTCTGACAGCTGGCTGTGTCATGATTCACAATAGGTTCTGACAGCTGGCTGTGGCATGATTCACAATAGGTTCTGACAGCTGGCTGTGGCTGTGTCATGATTCACAGTAGGTTCTCACAGCTGGCTGTGTCATGATTCACAGTAGGTTCTGACAGCTGGCTGTGTCATGATTCACAGTAGGTTCTGACAGCTGGCTGTGTCATGATTCACAATAGGTTCTGACAGCTGGCTGTGTCATGATTCACAATAGGTTCTGACAGCTGGCTGTGTCATGATTCACAATAGGTTCTGACAGCTGGCTGTGTCATGATTCACAATAGGTTCTGACAGCTGGCTGTGTCATGATTCACAATAGGTTCTGACAGCTGGCTGTGTCATGATTCACAATAGGTTCTGACAGCTGGCTGTGTCATGATTCACAATAGGTTCTGACAGCTGGCTGTGTCATGATTCACAATAGGTTCTGACAGCTGGCTGTGTCATGATTCACAGAGAAAAGCCCGCTCAGTGTCAAGATGTCAAAGAAGCGCGTCACAATTCCAAATCTGTCAGAATGAATGGGTGACTAATGTAGTTTTCATCCACGTGCAAGCAGTTTGTTACTGCCAGGCTACACAGCACAGCACAACACAGCACAGCACAACACAGCACAGCACAGTACAACACAGCACAGCACAACACAGCACAGCACAGTACAACACAGCACAGCACAGCACAACACAGTACAACACAGCACAGCACAGTACAACACAGCACAGCACAGCACAGCACAGCACAGTACAGAACAGCACAGTACAACACAGCACAGCACAGTACAACACAGCACAGTACAACACAGCACAGCACAGTACAACACAGCACAGTACAACACAGCACAGCACAACACAGCACAGTACAACACAGCACAGCACAGTACAACACAGTACAACACAGCACAGTACAACACAGCACAGCACAACACAGCACAGTACAACACAGTACAACACAGTACAACACAGCACAGCACAGCACAACACAGTACAACACAGCACAGTACAACACAGCACAGTACAACACAGCACAGTACACACAGCACAGCACAGCACAGTACAGCACAGCACAGTACAACACAGCACAGCACAGTACAACACAGCACAGTACAACACAGCACAACACAGTACAACACAGCACAGCACAGTACAACACAGCACAGTACAACACAGCACAGCACAACACAGCACAGTACAACACAGCACAACACAGCACAGTACAACACAGCACAGTACAACACAGCACAGTACAACACAGCACAGTACAACACAGCACAGTACAACACAGCACAGTACAACACAGCACAGCACAACACAGCACAGCACAGTACAGCACAACACAGTACAACACAGCACAGCACAGTACAACACAGCACAGTACAGCACAACACAGCACAGTACAACACAGCACAGCACAGTACAACACAGTACAACACAGCACAGCACAACACAACACAGCACAGCACAGTACAGCACAACACAGTACAACACAGCACAGCACAGTACAACACAGCACAGTACAGCACAACACAGCACAGCACAACACAGCACAGTACAACACAGTACAACACAGCACAGTACAACACAGCACAGTACAACACAGCACAGTACAACACAGCACAGTACAACACAGCACAGTACAGTACAGCACAGCACAACACAGCACAGCACAGTACAGCACAACACAGTACAACACAGCACAGCACAGTACAACACAGCACAGTACAGCACAACACAGCACAGTACAACACAGCACAGCACAGTACAACACAGTACAACACAGCACAGCACAACACAACACAGCACAGCACAGTACAGCACAACACAGTACAACACAGCACAGCACAGTACAACACAGCACAGTACAGCACAACACAGCACAACACAGCACAGCACAGTACAACACAGTACAACACAGCACAGTACAACACAGCACAGTACAACACAGCACAGTACAACACAGCACAGTACAACACAGCACAGTACAACACAGCACAGTACAACACAGCACAGCACAACACAGTACAGCACAACACAGTACAACACAGCACAGCACAGTACAGCACAGTACAGCACAACACAGCACAGTACAACACAGCACAGCGCAGTACAACACAGTACAACACAGCACAGCACAACACAACACAGCACAGCACAGTACAGCACAACACAGTACAACACAGCACAGCACAGTACAACACAGCACAGCACAACACAGCACAACACAGCACAGCACAGTACAACACAGCACAGTACAGCACAACACAGCACAGCACAACACAGCACAGTACAACACAGTACAACACAGCACAGTACAACACAGCACAGTACAACACAACACAGTACAGCACAACACAGCACAACACAGCACAGTACAACACAACACAGCACAGTACAACACAGTACAACACAGCACAGTACAACACAGCACAGTACAACACAGCACAGCACAACACAGCACAGTACAACACAGCACAGCACAGTACAACACAGTACAACACAACACAGTACAACACAGCACAGCACAGTACAACACAACACAGCACAGCTCAACACAGCACAGTACAACACAGCACAGCACAGTACAACACAACACAACACAGCACAACACGGCACAGTACAACACAGCACAGCACAGTACAACACAGCACAGTACAACACAACACAGTACAACACAGCACAGCACAGTACAACACAACACAGTACAACACAACACAGTACAACACAGCACAGCACAGTACAACACAGCACAGTACAACACAGCACAGCACAACACAGCACAGTACAACACAGCACAGCACAGTACAACACAGTACAACACAGCACAGTACAACATCCCTTTCAGATATAAGACCCTGTTTAATTAAGACTCCCTTAGGATTTAAAGACCCTGTTGTTTCTTTTGTTGTGGTTCCATAACCCTCTATGATTTTAATCACAAATTGTGGTTCCATAACCCTCTAGGATTTTAATAACAAATTTGTTGTGGTTCCATAACCCTCTATGATTTTAATCACAAATTGTGGTTCCATAACCCTCTAGGATTTTAATCACAAATTTGTTGTGGTTCCATAACCCTCTATGATTTTAATCACAAATTGTGGTTCCATAACCCTCTAGGATTTTAATCACAAATTTGTTGTGGTTCCATAACCCTCTATGATTTTAATCACAAATTGTGGTTCCATAACCCTCTAGGATTTTAATCACAAATTTGTTGTGGTTCCATAACCCTCTATGATTTTAATCACAAATTGTGGTTCCATAACCCTCTAGGATTTTAATCACAAATTTGTTGTGGTTCCATAACCCTCTATGATTTTAATCACAAATTGTGGTTCCATAACCCTCTAGGATTTTAATCACAAATTTGTTGTGGTTCCATAACCCTCTATGATTTTAATCACAAATTGTGGTTCCATAACCCTCTAGGATTTTAATCACAAATTTGTTGTGGTTCCATAACCCTCTATGATTTTAATCACAATTGTGGTTCCATAACCCTCTAGGATTTTAATCACAAATTTGTTGTGGTTCCATAACCCTCTATGATTTTAATCACAAATTGTGGTTCCATAACCCTCTAGGATTTTAATCACAAATTTGTTGTGGTTCCATAACCCTCTATGATTTTAATCACAAATTGTGGTTCCATAACCCTCTAGGATTTTAATCACAAATTTGTTGTGGTTCCATAACCCTCTATGATTTTAATCACAAATTTGTTGTGGTTCCATAACACCTCTATGATTTTAATCACAAATTTGTTGTGGTTCCATAACACCTCTATGATTTTAATCACAAATTTGTTGTGGTTCCATAACACCTCTATGATTTTAATCACAAATTTGTTGTCGTTCCATAACCCTCTATGATTTTAATCAAAAATTTGCTGCATGAATTGATTCAGTGCCTTGAACACTGCAGGGGGCCGGGACACCCCCCCCCCTCCCCCCCCCTCCCCCCTTTTGAGACCTACTCCAAATATGAGAAAAACAGGAGTCTTAAAATGGAGGTAAATCTTACAGGTAAATATGAACAGAAAGCCTGAGAAAACAAGAAACGAGGTCTTGGGAAGGCGGAGGTCCTACATTGGAGGATCTTAAAACATGGGGGGGGGGGGGGGGGGGGGGGGGGGGGGGGGGGGGG
>NC_090259.1:49344566-49369566 GCF_037325665.1 Littorina saxatilis
AACTGCTTTACACATTTTTTCTACCAAAATACATGTGACCTTGACCAAGGTCATCCAAGGTCATGCAACACAAAGCTGTTAATTCAAGACATAGGAAGTACAATGGTGCTTATTGGCTCTTTCTACCATGAGATATGGTCACTTTTAGTGGTTCACTACCTTATTTTGGTCACATTTCATAAGGGTCAAAGTGACCTTGACCTTGATCATATGTGACCAAATGTGTCTCATGATGAAAGCATAACATGTGCCACACATAATTTTTAAGTTTGAAACAGTTATCTTCCATAGTTCAGGGTCAAGGTCACTTCAAAATATGTATACAATCCAACTTTGAAGAGCTCCTGTGACCTTGACCTTGAAGCAAGGTAAACCAAACTGGTATCAAAAGATGGGGCTTACTTTGCCCTATATATCATATAGGTGAGGTATTCAATCTCAAAAACTTCAGAGAAAATGTGAAAAATAGCTGTTTTTTAGAACACATTTATGGCCCCTGCGACCTTGACCTTGAAGCAAGGTCAAGATGCTATGTATGTTTTTTGGGGCCTTGTCATCATACACCATCTTGCCAAATTTGGTACTGATTGACTGAATAGTGTCCAAGAAATATCCAACGTTAAAGTTTTCCGGACGTCCGGACGGACGACTCGGGTGAGTACATAGACTCACTTTTGCTTCGCATGTGAGTCAAAAAATTAATTGCGCCATACAACAGAAACACTGGGGACCACACAACCAGCAATGCTTATATTTATTAGGTGTGCTTATGTGTTTACATCTACACAGAAACAATGTCACACGGGCGCCGTCACGATCAATACGCATGTTGTTGTATTATCATATGTGTGTTTATGAATAAAATATTGTTTAAAAAAAAAAGAAAAGATAACGAGAGAAAGATAGCGAGAGAGACAGAGTGAGTGAGAGAGAGAGAGAGCGAGAGAGAGAGAGACAGAGTGAGTGAGAGAGAGAGAGACAATCGACCCACTCAAAACTAACTCCTACCGGGTAGTACAGTACTCAGAATTTCTTTCAACCCCTACACTGTGTAAAACGTGGACTAAAGTCGTGTAGCTTGTGGCCGGTACAACAAATGGGCTGGACTGAAATAACTTTGCTTGGGATGTCTTAATATTTTCTAACAATGCCCATCTTCGCATGATTATGCCAAGCGGGCTGAAAGCGTCAAGACCAGTTTTAGTTCTGACGTCTTCATTTCAGATAGACTAGGAATCAAGACAAAGGGTGGTTTGTGGTGTATGTGTGTGTGTGTGGTGTATGTGTGTGTGTGGTGTATGTGTGTGTGTGTGGTGTATGTGTGTGTGTGCATGCGGTGCGCGAGTGTGTTATGCACGTGTTCTCATGTGTGTGTGTCTACTACACTTCCCAGAAAACTATGGGACAAATCTTCACTTGACATGTACTTTCTTCCTGATATTCATCTAATCAATGTCTTTGATGACGCCTTATCGGTTTTTAACAAATGTGGAGGGGGCACTGTGGCAACCTCATTTTTCAATCAGTCTGATTGAAATGTTGGTCCAACAATCTTTGATGCAGTGCGGCACTCCACTGGGTGACGTGCCAAAACTGAACACCATTCATTTCTCACACCCCACTGGGTGACGTGCCAACACTGAACACCATTCATTTCTCACACTCCACTGGGTGACATGCCAACACTGAACAACATTCATTTCTCACACTCCACTGGGTGACGTGCCAACACTGAACACCATTCATTTCTCACACCCCACTGGGTGACGTGCCAACACTGAACACCATTCATTTCTCACACCCCACTGGGTGACGTGCCAACACTGAACACCATTCATTTCTCACACTCCACTGGGTGACGTGCCAACACTGAATACCATTCATTTCTCACACAGCCACTAGGGGCTTTTACAAAAGAAATAATCAAAACTTCCCGCTGACTACAAAGAGCACCCAGACTGTTTATTCTTTGTATGTGACCAAGTGGAGGGATGGTCTTATCCCCTGTCAAGCCTGGCCACATCTGAGACGGTGAACACACTGTTTTCATCAGCCTGACTGAGATGTTGAGCAAACTGTTTTCATCAGCCTGACTGAGATGTTGAGCAAACTGTTTTCATCAGCCTGACTGAGATGTTGAGCAAACTGTTTTCATCAGCCTGACTGAGATGTTGAGCAAACTGTTTTCATCAGCCTGACTGAGATGTTGAGCAAACTGTTTTCATCAGCCTGACTGAGATGTTGAGCAAACTGTTTTCATCAAATGGCTGTGTCTTTATATCCTGACTGAGATGTTGAGCACACTGTTTTCATCAGCCTGACTGAGGAGTGAGATGTTGAGCAAACTGTTTTCATCAAAGGATTGTGCCTTTATAGCCTGACTGAGATGTTGAGCAAACTGTTTTCATCCAATGGCTGTGCCTTTATAGCCTGACTGAGATGTTGAGCAAACTGTTTTCATCAAATGGCTGTGCCTTTAAAGCCTGTTGAAATGTGGACATTGAGTGTGTGAAATAAAATAAATCAACATCACACAAAAACTTATTTTTCAAAGATTATTTTATTTTCCATAAGGTAATGATGAAGACAACAAATAAACAATGTCCCAGTTCTGTTGTTCTTGCGGTGCCACCAAGTAAAGCTGCCACACCCATCAATTTAATTTTTGACGACATGTACTTGTCGTTAAATTAAAAAAGTACCGCATTCAGTGTATTCTCCAGCTCCTGTCAAGGTATTATTCACACCCGTTTAAAATACATTTAGAAATAGTATTGTTAACGATATAGGTACATTTAAAGTAGAAAAATTAATATAAAAAGCAGACAAAAAAAAGATCAATGAAGAGGGATACTCCCCGCAAAAAAAAAATAAAAAAAATAAAAAAAGGATTGAAGCAAGCAGCTGAGATAAAAAAAGAAATCAAAAAAAGTTCAACATAGGCCTTATCATTTACTCTTCTCCTAACATTCAAGCCAACAAAGTTATTTGTCATAGGCAGTCATTCGATTCCAAGACAATCATCACAGGTTTGAACCGACCCTTTCGTTTACTTTAACCATTCAAAAAACAACAGCAATAACGCTGTTAGTACTACAGCGCGCTCAACGTTCGCCTTTTTGAACTCGCGATGAGATTTGTTTCTTCTGGTGGCAAGCTTACCGTTAACAAACGCATGCGTACTAGTTAGGATTCATTTCCCCCAATTTTCGCGACCTTGACCGAATACTCTCGAAGTCACCACTCCGGCGTTCATGCATAGTGAACAGTTGGAAAGTTAAACTTCGGGAGTTCCCACTTCCGAAAGAGGCCTCTACTTCCAGTGTTGCTGACTTCCTCCTCATGCATACGGACCCAGATTGTTACATCTATGGGAACCGCATTCAGTGTATTCTCCAGCTCCTGTCAAGGTATTATTCACACCTGTTTAAACTATCCAGATTGTTACACCTATGGGTACCGCATTCAGTGTATTCTCCAGCTCCTGTCAAGGTATTATTCACACCTGTTTAAACTATCCAGATTGTTACACCTTTGGGAACCGCATTCAGTGTATTCTCCAGCTCCTGTCAAGGTATTATTCACACCTGTTTAAACTATCCAGATTGTTACACCTATGGGAACCGCATTCAGTGTATTCTCCAGCTCCTGTCAAGGTATTATTCACACCTGTTTAAACTATCCAGATTGTTACACCTATGGGAACCGCATTCAGTGTATTCTCCAGCTCCTGTCAAGGTATTATTCACACCTGTTTAAACTATCCAGATTGTTACACCTATGGGAACCGCATTCAGTGTATTCTCCAGCTCCTGTCAAGGTATTATTCACACCTGTTTAAACTATCCAGATTGTTACACCTATGGGAACCGCATTCAGTGTATTCTCCAGCTCCTGTCAAGGTATTATTCACACCTGTTTAAACTATCCAGATTGTTACACCTATGGGAACCGCATTCAGTGTATTCTCCAGCTCCTGTCAAGGTATTATTCACACCTGTTTAAACTATCCAGATTGTTACACCTATGGGAACCGCATTCAGTGTATTCTCCAGCTCCTGTCAAGGTATTATTCACACCTGTTTAAACTATCCAGATTGTTACACCTATGGGAACCGCATTCAGTGTATTCTCCAGCTCCTGTCAAGGTATTATTCACACCTGTTTAAACTATCCAGATTGTTACACCTATGGGAACCGCATTCAGTGTATTCTCCAGCTCTGTCAAGGTATTATTCACACCTGTTTAAACTATCCAGATTGTTACACCTATGGGAACCGCATTCAGTGTATTCTCCAGCTCCTGTCAAGGTATTATTCACACCTGTTTAAACTATCCAGATTGTTACACCTATGGGAACCGCATTCAGTGTATTCTCCAGCTCCTGTCAAGGTATTATTCACACCTGTTTAAACTATCCAGATTGTTACACCTATGGGAACCGCATTCAGTGTATTCTCCAGCTCCTGTCAAGGTATTATTCACACCTGTTTAAACTATCCAGAATAAACTTTGTGTTCCCAAGCTTGCAGTGTACACTCCAGCTCCTGTCAAGGTATTATTCACACCTGTTTAAACTATCCAGAATAAACTTTGTGTTCCCAAGCTTGCAGTGTACACTCCAGCTCCTGTCAAGGTATTATTCACACCTGTTTAAACTATCCAGAATAAACTTTGTGTTCCCAAGCTTGCAGTGTACACTCCAGCTCCTGTCAAGGTATTATTCACACCTGTTTAAACTATCCAGAATAAACTTTGTGTTCCCAAGCTTGCAGTGTACACTCCAGCTCCTGTCAAGGTATTATTCACACCTGTTTAAACTATCCAGAATAAACTTTGTGTTCCCAAGCTTGCAGTGTACACTCCAGCTCCTGTCAAGGTATTATTCACACCTGTTTAAACTATCCAGAATAAACTTTGTGTTCCCAAGCTTGCAGTGTACACTCCAGCTCCTGTCAAGGTATTATTCACACCTGTTTAAACTATCCAGAATAAACTTTGTGTTCCCAAGCTTGCAGTGTACACTCCAGCTCCTGTCAAGGTATTATTGACACCTGTTTAAACTATCCAGAATAAACTTTGTGTTCCCAAGCTTGCAGTGTACACTCCAGCTCCTGTCAAGGTATTATTCACACCTGTTTAAACTATCCAGAATAAACTTTGTGTTCCCAAGCTTGCAGTGTACACTCCAGCTCCTGTCAAGGTATTATTCACACCTGTTTAAACTATCCAGAATAAACTTTGTGTTCCCAAGCTTGCAGTGTACACTCCAGCTCCTGTCAAGGTATTATTCACACCTGTTTAAACTATCCAGAATAAACTTTGTGTTCCCAAGCTTGCAGTGTACACTCCAGCTCCTGTCAAGGTATTATTCACACCTGTTTAAACTATCCAGAATAAACTTTGTGTTCCCAAGCTTGCAGTGTACACTCCAGCTCCTGTCAAGGTATTATTCACACCTGTTTAAACTATCCAGAATAAACTTTGTGTTCCCAAGCTTGCAGTGTACACTCCAGCTCCTGTCAAGGTATTATTCACACCTGTTTAAACTATCCAGAATAAACTTTGTGTTCCCAAGCTTGCAGTGTACACTCCAGCTCCTGTCAAGGTATTATTCACACCTGTTTAAACTATCCAGAATAAACTTTGTGTTCCCAAGCTTGCAGTGTACACTCCAGCTCCTGTCAAGGTATTATTCACACCTGTTTAAACTATCCAGAATAAACTTTGTGTTCCCAAGCTTGCAGTGTACACTCCAGCTCCTGTCAAGGTATTATTCACACCTGTTTAAACTATCCAGAATAAACTTTGTGTTCCCAAGCTTGCAGTGTACACTCCAGCTCCTGTCAAGGTATTATTCACACCTGTTTAAACTATCCAGAATAAACTTTGTGTTCCCAAGCTTGCAGTGTACACTCCAGCTCCTGTCAAGGTATTATTCACACCTGTTTAAACTATCCAGAATAAACTTGTGTTCCCAAGCTTGCAGTGTACACTCCAGCTCCTGTCAAGGTATTATTCACACCTGTTTAAACTATCCAGAATAAACTTGTGTTCCCAAGCTTGCAGTGTACACTCCAGCTCCTGTCAAGGTATTATTCACACCTGTTTAAACTATCCAGAATAAACTTTGTGTTCCCAAGCTTGCAGTGTACACTCCAGCTCCTGTCAAGGTATTATTCACACCTGTTTAAACTATCCAGAATAAACTTGTGTTCCCAAGCTTGCAGTGTACACTCCAGCTCCTGTCAAGGTATTATTCACACCTGTTTAAACTATCCAGAATAAACTTGTGTTCCCAAGCTTGCAGTGTACACTCCAGCTCCTGTCAAGGTATTATTCACACCTGTTTAAACTATCCAGAATAAACTTGTGTTCCCAAGCTTGCAGTGTACACTCCAGCTCCTGTCAAGGTATTATTCACACCTGTTTAAACTATCCAGAATAAACTTGTGTTCCCAAGCTTGCAGTGTACACTCTCACTCTTGTTCCCCGTCCTAGGCTAGCAACTTTACTGCACATGAATATTCATAAACACAGCTACCACCAATCAAAATAAAACATGAAAACACACAATTGACTCTGAAACTGTTGCACATAAAAACATCGCTTTTTTCTCCACAACAATGTACTTACATTGTGAGCACTCGCCATTTGCTGAGCAATTGAACTTCATGCATGAATCATACACAAGCACACAATAAGCTCTCCCCTTCACACATACATGCACATTTTTCCTTTCGACACACACACACACACACACACACACACACACACACACACACACACACACACACACACACACACACTTCTTAATCCCTCTCTTGTATAGGTCCACAATCATAATTATTCTCTCATTCTCTCTCTCTCATTCTCTCTCTCTCTCTCTCTTTCTCATTCTCTCTCTCTCATCTTCACAACACATAGATTTACACCAAGTAGCAACATTTTGCGTCATTCCTTTAACCTTCGCCCGACATCAACGGGGCCGTGTGGCCCCAGAGGGGTGTTTAATTGCAAATATTTCTGGAACGATTCCAAATTTTTTAATGAGCTTTTAGAAATGCCTCAACCACCTAAACATCTGTTATGTCCTTATAGATCATTACATTTCATTGAAAACTAATTAAGAAAACACTAGCTAAATAGAAACCAAAAGTCATATATTCTGTTGAGTATGGGGCCGCATGGCCCCACGAAGTCTGCGGAGGGGTATGCATGCCGCTTTCCCTTCTTTGAGAAGTATGGGGCCGCACGGCCTCACGATTTCTGCGGAGGGGTATGCATGTTTTCTCTTCTTTGAGAAGTATGGGGCCGTACGGCCCCACGATGTCTTCCGCGTGTAGTCAATAACGAAGTCGGGCGAAGGTTAAATCAGAAGTAACGCTTCCTGAACCATGCCAGTACATACGTAGGTAGGGTGAACCTGATCTGAATTCTTCTGTTTCCATGGACACATGTTAAAATTGTTTGTTGCAAACTCTCTCTCTCTCTTTCTTACAAACAGACCAGCAACATTTTCTGTCGTTCCTGCAAATCAGAACAAACGCTTCCTGAATCGTGCCAGTCTTTTGTCTTATTGCACAAATGTTACTTGTTCATTGTAAGCACTCACACACTCTGTCTCTGTCTGTCTCTCTCACTCACACACTCTGTCTCTCTGTCTGTCTCTCTCACTCACACACTCTGTCTCTCTGTCTGTCTCTCTCACTCACACACTCTGTCTCTCTGTCTGTCTCTCTCACTCACACACTCTGTCTCTCTGTCTGTCTCTCTCACTCACACACTCTGTCTGTCTCTCTCACACGCACAGATAGGCAAAACATTTTCTGGCGTTCCTTCAAATCAGAACTAACGTTTCCTGAATCGTGCGAGAACATCTGTGGGGTCGTACTCCTGTTTGTCTTCCGTCTTGACGGACGCTCGTTTCTTCTCTCGCACCTCCTGTTCCTTCTCCTTCTTCCCGAGCTTCTTCTGCAGCGACAGTGGAGACAATAAGGAAAGGTGAGAGAATAGACACATGACAGGTAAATCTCATGTGATTCTGCACACACACTTCTGCAGCGAAAAGGGAGAGAATTTAAACACATGACGGTAAAATCTAATGTGATTCTGCGTACAACCTTGTGCAGCGACAGGGGAAAGAATAAACACGATGGATAAATATGGCTGCAGTTTTCTACATGCAAACTGAGTCCTGTATACAAGAGTGGCAACACAGTCAAACTATAAAATGTTGAACACACACACACACACACACATACACACCACACACACCACACACACACACACACACACACACCACACACACACACACACACATACACACCACACACACCACACACACACACACACACACACACACACACACACACACACATACACACCACACACCACACACACACACCACACACACACACACACACATACCACACACACACACACACACACACACACACAGAGATGCATGGTGCACATAATGCAAACAGATGGACACAATAACATGTAGTTGTGTGTAATCATTTCACATGCATACAGATGGATACAGACAAACACTCAAACACAGAGTGATAAAGACACACAAACACAGAGTGATAAAGACACACAAACACAGAGTGATAAAGACACAAACAGAGTGATAAAGACACAAACAGAGTGATAAAGACACACAGACACAGAGTGATAAAGACACACAGACACAGAGTGATAAAGACACACAAACACAGAGTGATAAAGACACACAAACACAGAGTGATAAAGACACACAAACAGAGTGATAAAGACACACAGACACAGAGATAAAGACACACAGACACAAAGTGATAAAGACACACAAACACAGAGTGATAAAGACACACAAACACAGAGTGATAAAGACACACAAACACAGAGTGATAAAGACACAAACAGAGTGATAAAGACACACAAACAGAGTGATAAAGACACACAAACACAGAGTGATAAAGACACAAACAGAGTGATAAAGACACACAAACAGAGTGATAAAGACACACAGACACAGAGTGATAAAGACACACAAACACAGAGTGATAAAGACACACAGACACAGAGTGATAAAGACACACAGACACAGAGTGATAAAAACACACAGACACAGAGTGATAAAGACACACAGACACAGAGTGATAAAGACACACAAACACAGAGTGATAAAGACACAAACAGAGTGATAAAGACACACAAACAGAGTGATAAAGACACACAAACACAGAGTGATAAAGACACAAACAGAGTGATAAAGACACACAAAGATAAAGACACACAAACACAGAGTGATAAAGACACACAAACACAGAGTGATAAAGACACACAAACACAGAGTGATAAAGACACACAAACACAGAGTGATAAAGACACAGAGTGATAAAGACACAAACAGAGTGATAAAGACACACAAACAGAGTGATAAAGACACACAAACACAGAGTGATAAAGACACACAGACACAGAGTGATAAAGACACACAAAGATAAAGACACACAGACACAGAGTGATAAAGACACACAAACACAGAGTGATAAAGACACACAGACACAGAGTGATAAAGACACACAAACACAGAGTGATAAAGACACACAAACACAGAGTGATAAAAACACAGAGTGATAAAGACACAAACAGAGTGATAAAGACACACAAACAGAGTGATAAAGACACACAAACACAGAGTGATAAAGACACAAACAGAGTGATAAAGACACACAAAGATAAAGACACACAGACACAGAGTGATAAAGACACACAGACACAGAGTGATAAAGACACACAGACACAGAGTGATAAAGAAACACAGAGTGATAAAGACACACATAAAGACACACAGACACAGAGTGATAAAGACACACAAACACAGAGTGATAAAGACACACAAACACAGAGTGATAAAGACACAGAGTGATAAAGACACACAAACACAGAGTGATAAAGACACACAAACACAGAGTGATAAAGACACACAGACACAGAGTGATAAAGACACACAAACACAGAGTGATAAAGACACACAAACACAGAGTGATAAAGACACACAAACATCTATATGTGGTTTCGGTGTGTGTGTGTGGGCGAGGTAGCGACTCGCCGCCACCCATCTCGCCGCTCATCTCGCCGCCCATCTCGCCGCCCATCTCGCCGCCCATCTCGCCGCCGCTTTGTAGTCGCCGATTGTAGTTGCCGACTTCACGGTCTACTTGCTTTCAAACTGTCAAGGGTGCCATCACGCCCCCGTGTATTTCATGCGATGAATTTGACGTTTCTCGTGCAAACAGATAATAAAAACACGTTTACCTGAGTTTTTCCTGAGTTTACCTAATTTCTGTTCTGTGAAAGTCACTTCACAACCATGGCTCTCCGGGTCGCCGCCGCCCATCTCGCCGCCCTTTGTAGTCGCTGACTTCACGGTCTACTTACGTGTGTGTGTGTGCGTGTGTGTGTGTGTGTGTGTGTGTGTCTTGCAAAACTCAAGATAATTGGCGGCGAGATGGGAAGCGACGAATCACCTCTCTTGCAAAACTCAAGATAATTGGCGGCGAGATGGGAAGCGACGAATCGCCTCTCTTGCAAAACTCAAGATAATTGGCGGCGAGATGGAAAGCGACGAATCGCCTCTCTTGCAAAACTCAAGATAATTGGTGGCGAGATGGGAAGCGGCGAATGGGGACGTCACCGTGTGTGTGTGGTGTGAGTGTGTGTGTGTGGTGTGGTGTGTTGGTGTGGTGTGGTGTGTGGTGTGGTGTGTGTGTGTGTGGTGTGTGTGTGTGTGTGGTGTGTGTGTGTGGTGTGTGTGTGTGTGGTGTGTGTGTGGTGTGTGTGTGTGTGTGTTTGTGTGTGGTGTGTATGTGTGGTGTGTGTGTGGTGTGTGTGTGTGTGGTGTGTGTGTGTGGTGTGTGTGTGTGGTGTGTATGTGTGGTGTGTGTGTGCGGTGTGTGTGTGTGTGTGTGTGAGCATTTTAAGCCTTAAGGTGATTAAGTGTGAGAGCCTGCAGAGTGTAAAGCTATCAGCACTGAACCATTTACCTGCAGAGTGTAAAGCTATCAGCACTGAACCATTTACCTGCAGAGTGTAAAGCTATCAGCACTGAACCATTTACCTGCAGAGTGTAAAGCTATCAGCACTGAACCATTTACCTGCAGAGTGTAAAGCTATCAGCACTGAACCATTTACCTGCAGAGTGTAAAGCTATGAGCACTGAACCATTTACCTGCAGAGTGTAAAGCTATCAGCACTGAACCATTTACCTGCAGAGTGTAAAGCTATCAGCACTGAACCATTTACCTGCAGAGTGTAAAGCTATCAGCACTGAACCATTTACCTGCAGAGTGTAAAGCTATCAGCACTGAACCATTTACCTGCAGAGTGTAAAGCTATCAGCACTGAACCATTTACCTGCAGAGTGTAAAGCTATCAGCACTGAACCATTTACCTGCAGAGTGTAAAGCTATCAGCACTGAACCATTTACCTGCTGAAAACTTGATACAGTGGAACCCCCTCTTAACACCTCAACAAACCTGAGAAAACCAGGTCTTAAAAAGGAGGTAAATTTACAGATATAATAAACAGAAAATTAAAACAAGTCGCGTAAGGCGAAATTACTACATTTAGTCAAGCTGTGGAACTCACAGAATGAAATTGAACGTAGTCCGCCGCTAGTGCAAAAGGCAGTGAAAGTGACGAGCCTGTTTGGCGCGGTAGCGATTGCGCTGTGCTTCATAGCACGCTTTACTGTACCTCTCTTCAATTTAACTTTCTGAGCGTGTTTTTAATCCAAACATATCATATCTATGTTTTTGGAATCAGGAACCGACAAGGAATAAGATGAAAATGTTTTTAAATTGATTTCGAAAATTTAATTTTGATCATAATTTTTAATTTATTTAATTTTCAGAGCTTGTTTTTAATCCAAATATAACATATTTATATGTTTCAGATAATGATGAAGAATAAGATGAACGTAAATTTGGATCGTTTTATAAAAAAAATGTGTTTTTTTTACAATTTTCAGATTTCTAATGACCAAAATCATTAATTAATTTTTAAGCCACCAAGCTGAAATGCAATACTAGCCTTACTAGGGGGGTCCGGGGGCATGCCCCCCCGGAAAAAAAATTTCTCCAAAGAACCCAGATGGTGCAATCTGGTGTCATCTGAGCTCCAAGTTTGCCATTAAATTCTGTTTTTAGAATCAGAGTTTTTAGTAAAAAAAATGTACCAATTTTTGCTTTTTTGAAGAAAAAAAATATATACATGTATTATATGGTTTAAATTTGTAAAAAAAAATTGATCTGTTGAGACAAACAGGAAAATGTAACTTGTAACACAATCTGTGCAATCTGGTTTACTTTCAAGCATAAAAGTTCAATAACTGAGGCGGGCGGTAGCAGTGCGTGAACAAAGTACGAAAAGTTTTCGCGGGCTTTTGCGCAAAGGCCAAAGTAACCGGTGCTTTTTTTGTGTGCCTCCCCCCTTTATTTTTTCGGCGGACACTTTTGCATTTTCGGCGGAACAACAAAAAAAATTCGGCGGAAATCCGCCGTTCGGCGGACAATTCCCATGCCTGGCACACACACACACACACACACACATACACCATGACCCTCGTCTCGATTCCCCCTCTATGTTAAAACATTTAGTCAAAACTTGACTAAATGTAAAAAAAAGCAGGGTTTTAAAAGAAAGGGGGCCTTAAATTGAGGGTCTTAAATTGAGGGTCTTAAAATGGGGGTCCACTGTACAACTAGACAGAAGGGAGTGTGTGTGACCAGACACTAGGTGCACGGCCCACACAGGGAAACTTACCACTGTACAACTAGACAGAAGGGAGTGTGTGTGACCAGACACTAGGTGCACGGCCCACACAGGGAAACTTACCACTGTACAACTAGACAGAAGGGAGTGTGTGTGACCAGACACTAGGTGCACGGCCCACACAGGGAAACTTACCACTGTACAACTAGACAGAAGGGAGTGTGTGTGACCAGACACTAGGTGCACGGCCCACACAGGGAAACTTACCACTGTACAACTAGACAGAAGGGAGTGTGTGTGACCAGACACTAGGTGCACGGCCCACACAGGGAAACTTACCACTGTACAACTAGACAGAAGGGAGTGTGTGTGACCAGACACTAGGTGCACGGCCCACACAGGGAAACTTACCACTGGCTGCTTGGACACTGGCGGTCGTGACCTTGACTTTGACGACAGATCCTTCACCCAGTTGGTCAACCCGATCATCTCTGGCTGCAGCTGTAACAACACAACACGTCACTGTCTTCACACAAAACGTCACTGGCATGACAACTTGTCAATGTCACACAACAGGTCACTGTCATGACACACAACACATCACTGTCATGACACACAACACATCACTGTCATGACACACAACACATCAGTGTCATGACACACAACACATCACTGTCACGACACACAACACATCACTGTCATGACACACAACACATCACTGTATGGACACACAACACATCAGTGTCATGACACACAACACATCACTGTCATGACACACAACACATCACTGTCACGACACACAACACATCACTGTCATGACACACAACACATGACCGTCACAACACACATCACATCACTGTCATGACACACAACACATCACTGTCATGACACACAACACATCACTGTCATGACACACAACACATCACTGTCACGACACACAACACATCACTGTCATGACACACAACACATCACTGTCATGACAAACAACACATCACTGTCGCGACACACAACACATCACTGTCACTACACACAACACATCACTGTCATGACACACAACACATCACTGTCACGACACACAACACATCACTGTCATGACACACAACACATCACTGTCACGACACACAACACATCACTGTCACGACACACATCATATCTTCATGTCCTATGCTGAAGCTGATGACCGCTGGACAATCCACAAGACAAACATTGACCTGTCCGGCCATCCTCTTCGTTAGACAATCCACAAGACAAACATTGACCTGTCCGGCCATCCTCTTCGTTAGCCCTGTGACCCCCTTCACACTATCTATATTAAACACCCTCAATTTCACAGACCACAAGTTCTCATAGATGAATATAGCTGTCTGGATCTAAGTAAAATGTCTCATTTTGACCCAAAACACAAATAACTGGTCATGGTGAGAGATATCTTGATAACAATAACCGTCACCATCTATGTAAAATGTCTTTTTTGGGTCCAAACACAAACACTGTATAATAGTCTTGCAGAAGAATACGTCTTTCTATTTGTGTAAAACACAAACAACGTATATAGCGGTCAAGGTAACAGAGAGCAGGGTCGGGACTAACCTTGTTCAGTTTGACCTCAGCGTTCTGTCGCTGTTTCTTGGTGGTCCAAAACACAAACAACGTACATAGCAGTCAAGGTAACAGAGAGCAGGGTCGGGACTAACCTTGTCAAGCAGGAGTTTGACCTCAGCGTTCTGTCGCTGTTTCTTGGTGGCGTAGGGGTTGACCTCCATGGCGTCGATGTCGGCCTCACCTGACCCTGCAAGTATCAAACACTTGGTTAAGTCACTCTCACAGTTCACACATTCCTAGAGGCGGTCAATCAACTATTGTGAAGGAGAACTGCTGTCACTCATACAACCACACACAGTGACAGGGTTGTATCATTACTGTCTGTCAATCAACTATTGTGAAGGAGAACTGCTGTCACTCATACAACCACACACAGTGACAGGGTTGAATCACCACTGTCTGTAAAAAGTCCACCGTCTAAGTCCACCGTCTGAGTCCACCGTCTGAGTCCACCGTCTGAGTCCACCGTCTGAGTCCACCGTCTGAGTCCACCGTCTGAGTCCACTGTTTGAGTCCACTGTCTGAGTCCACTGTCTGAGTCCACTGTCTAAGTCCAACGTCTGTAAGTCCAACGTCTGTAAGTCCAATGTCTCTGAGTCCAACGTCTGAGTTCACTGTCTAAGTCCACTGTCTGAGTCCACTGTCTGAGTCCACTGTCTAAGTCCACTGTCTAAGTCCACTGTCTAAGTCCACTGTCTAAGTCCAATGTCTAAGTCCACTGTCTAAGTCCACTGTCTAAGTCCTGTCCACTGTCTAAGTCCACTGTCTAAGTCCACTGTCTAAGTCCACTGTCTAAGTCCACTGTTTAAGTCCACTGTCTAAGTCCAATGTCTAAGTCCACCGTCTGAGTCCACTGTCTAAGTCCAACGTCTGTAAGTCCAATGTCTCTGAGTCCACTGTCTAAGTCCACTGTCTGAGTCCACTGTCTAAGTCCACTGTCTAAGTCCACCATCTGAGTCCACCGTCTGAGTCCACCGTCTGAGTCCAATGTCTGAGTCTACTGTCTAAGTCCACTGTCTAAGTCCACTGTCTAAGTCCACTGTCTAAGTCCACCGTCTAAGTCCAATGTCTGAGTCCACTGTCTGAGTCCACTGTCTAAGTCCACTGTCTAAGTCCACTGTCTAATTCCACCGTCTGAGTCCACTGTCTGAGTCCACTGTCTGAGTCCAATGTCTGAGTCCACTGTCTAAGTCCACTGTCTAAGTCCACGGTCTGAGTCCCCCGTCTGAGTCCACCGTCTGAGTCCACCGTCTGAGTCCAACCAACTTCTAAGTCCAACGTCTAAGTCCAACGTCTAAGTCCGACGTCTAAGTCCGACGTCTAAGTCCAACGTCTAAGTCCAACGTCTAAGTCCAACGTCTAAGTCCAACGTCTAAGTCCACTGTCTAAGTCCAATGTCTAAGTCCAACGTCTAAGTCCACGGCACACAACCCACCAGGCACGATGAGAGAAGTGAACCCCCTCTGGTGGCCGACGCCCAGCACGTCTTCAAAGGGACAGAACTGCAGCTGCTGCACGGAACCGCCGCACATGTGACTGAGGTATGGGGAGACCACTGACGTCTGTCGACACACGTCTCTGTACACCTGGGCAGAAACAAGGCATCAACATTAATTCTACTCTGTTGACAAAATGGTCAGGTTTGACTGACTAATGGGGTTTCACATCCTCTTGGACCAGTTGGCCTATATTGGGACAGGTATTGGTAATACGCCGAGGATATGGTGTGATATTTCGACTCAGACAAGCTGTGGCTGTCTTCTTCGACACGCCAGCATTAGGTTTATCTCGTCACATCATCAAGTACGATCATGCTAGTTCGTCCCAGGACCCACTCGTTTCAGGTCTGCTGCATCATGGGACCCGCTTCATGAATGTCTCATACAGTTTCGAGCTTCTAGTGTTACAGGACAGCACTCAACCCTCCTTCAGGAATTTCTAGTCCATTTCTCAGCGTCTAGTGTTTATAGGATAGCACTCAACCCCCCTTCCCCATGCTGGTCCGTCTCTCAGCGTCTAGTGTTTACAGGACAGCACTCAACCCCCCCTTCCCCATGCTGGTCCGTCTCTCAGCGTCTAGTGTTTACAGGACAGCACTCAACCCCCCTTCCCCATGCTGGTCCATCTCTCAGCGTCTAGTGTTTACAGGACAGCACTCGACCCCCCCTTCCCCATGCTGGTCCGTCTCTCAGCAACTAGTGTTTATAGGATAGCACTCAACCCCCCTTCCCCATGCTGGTCCATCTCTCAGCAACCAGTGTTTATAGGACAGCACTCAACCCCCCTTCCCCATGCTGGTCCATCTCTCAGCAACTAGTGTTTACAGGACAGCACTCAACCCCCCTTCCCCATGCTGGTCCATCTCTCAGCGTCTAGTGTTTACAGGACAGCACTCAACCCCCCCTTCCCCATGCTGGTCCGTCTCTCAGCAACTAGTGTTTACAGGACAGCACTCAACCCCCCCTTCCCCATGCTGGTCCATCTCTCAGCAACTAGTGTTTACAGGACAGCACTCAACCCCTCCTTCCCCATGCTGGTCCATCTCTCAGCAACTAGTGTTTACAGGACAGCACTCAACCCCCCCTTCCCCATGCTGGTCCATCTCTCAGCAACCAGTGTTTATAGGACAGCACTTAACCCCCCTTCCCCATGCTCGTCCAACAGCCCACCAACCTGGACTCTGGTTGCCATGGCCGCGGCCAGCAGACCTCGCTGGCTGAAGTCCAGTGACGACGCCCCCATGGTCAGCCGGGTGGTGCTCAGGGGCTGGCAGGTACGCAGGTCAAACACCTTCAGCCGCCGGTCAACGCCTGACGTCGCCACGTAGCTGAGAAAACACACAGGTGTATTTGTCATTTCATATTTGTTAAATATCTTCGTTTTTTTCTCATTTAATTTTTTTTTCATTTCTTTGTACCGTATTTGACAAGACGCACCGTTTTATAAGCCACACCCCCGACTTTTAAAAAAAAAATTGGGACGAGCCACGTATAGGCCGCGTCACTATATTTGCCGCCGTTGAAAAAAATATAATCAGATCGTGTCAATGAATCAAAACAACCAGGCAAACGAAAGTACGGTATTTGGCGAAATCGGCTCCGAGAATAAACAAGTGAAACAAAGAAGAAAAGTGAAAAAGTTTGAAGAAAAATATCACACACACAATTTGTTACCAACACACACATGTAGTCCCGCCCGGAATAAGCTGTTTTGGGATGATTTACGACTTTTGCGCACATTTCGAGCAGACGAAAACACAACATGGCGGCTCTCGCTCCCCCAACTATCGCGAGACACAAAAAAACTAAATCTCGCGCGCGCGAGATCCTGATACATCCGGTGTTTCTCTGTACGCTATCTTGTCACGACGACTTGTTGACAAACGAAGATTCGCAAAAGAAAGAGAAAAGCGCTGAGTCTTGAGTAGAGAGCTAATAAAGTACCGGTAATCGCTAATAGAGCGAAATGAAAATCCGCGGCGACTTCCATTAGGTGAATGCTATTCAAGTTTAGGTAACGTTTTAGCAGCATCTTTTTATAAGCCGCAATGCGATTTTTTTTTAAAAAAAGTCGCGGCTTGTAGTCCGTCAAATACGGTAATCCATTTAATTTCTTTAAAAATTCTTCTGTTTCCAATTTTTATTAAATTTCATTTTTTACATTTAGTCAAGTTTTGACTAAATGTTTTAACATAGAGGGGGGAATCGAGACGAGGGTCGTGGTGTATGTGTGTGTGTGTGTGTGTGTGTGTGTGTGTGTGTGTGTGTGTGTGTGTGTGTGTGTGTGTAGAGCGATTCAGAGTAAACTACTTGACTGATCTTTATGAAATTTTTCATGAGAGTTCCTGGGTATGATATCCCCGGATGTTTTTTTCATTTTTTCGATAAATGTCTTTGATGGCATCATATCCGGCATTTTGTAAAAGTTGAGGCGGCACTGTCACACTCTCATTTTTCAATCAAATTGATTGAAATTTTGGCCAAGCAATCTTCGACAAAGGCCGGACTTTGCTATTGCATTTTAGCTTGGAGGCTTAAAAATTAATTGATGACTTTGGTCATTAAAAATCTGAAAATTGTAATTAAAAATATTTTTTCATAAAACGATCCAAAATTAGGTTTATCGTATTCTTCATCATGTTCTGATTCCAAAAACATATAAGTATGTTATATTCGGATTAAAAACAAGCTCTGAAAATTAAAAATATAAAAATTATGATTAAAATTAAATTTCCGAAATCGATTTAAAAACAATTTCATCTTATTCCTTGTCCGTTCCTGATTCCAAAAACATATAGATATGATATGTTTGGATTAAAAACACGTTCAGAGAGTTAAAAAGAATAGAGATATAGAAAAGCGTGCTATCCTCCTCAGCGCAACCGCTACTGCGCTTTTCTGGATTGTTAATTTCCCTGCCTTTGCCACGAGCGGTGGACAGACAATGCTACGAGTGTACGGTCTTGCGGGAAAAAAAGCAATGCGTTCAGTTTCATTCTGTGAGTTTGACTGAGCTTGACTAAATGTTGTATTTTCGTCTTACGCGACTTGTTTTACATTTCGTTTGAAAAATAAAGAAAAAAAATCTTTAAAAAACCCTCACTTTCCTGTGGAGTCGACGGCCAGTGCACTGACCGGGGCTTTGTGACACAGCATCTTCATCACCGGGCCCTTGGTGGTGGGCGTCCACATGGTGACCGTCCCTGTAACACACGTCAACCCCACTGTAACACACACATCAACCCCACTGTAACACACACATCAACCCCACTGTAACACACATCAACCCCACTGTAACACACACATCAACCCCACTAACACACACATCAACCCCACTGTAACACACATATCAACCCCACTGTAACACACATATCAACCCCACTGTAACACACACATCAACCCCACTGTAACACACATATCAACCCCACTGTAACGCACGTCAACCCAACTGTAACACACATCAACCCCACTGTAACACACACATCAACCCCACTGTAACACACACATCAACCCCACTGTAACACACACATCAACCCCACTGTAACACAGACATCAACCCCACTGTAACACAGACATCAACCCAACTGTAACACACACGCCAACCCCACTGTAACACACACGTCAACCCCACTGTAACACACGTCAACCCCACTGTAACACACACATCAACCCTACTGTAACACACATATCAACCCCACTGTAACACACGCATCAAACCCACTGTAACACACACATCAACCCCACTGTAACACACATATCAACCCCACTGTAACACACACATCAACCCCACTGTAACACACATATCAACCCCACTGTAACACACATATCAACCCCACTGTAACACACATATCAACCCCACTGTAACACACACATCAACCCCACTGTAACACACATATCAACCCCACTGTAACACACACATCAACCCCCTGTAACACACATATCAACCCCACTGTAACACACATATCAACCCCACTGTAACACACACATCAACCCCACTGTAACACACACATCAACCCCACTGTAACACACATATCAACCCCACTGTAACACACGTCAACCCCACTGTAACACACACAACCCCACTGTAACACACACATCAACCCCACTGTAACACACACATCAACCCCACTGTAACACACACATCAACCCCACTGTAACACACATCAACCCCACTGTAACACACACATCAACCCCACTGTAACACACACACACACATCAACCCCACTGTAACACACACGTCAACCCCCCCTGTAATGTGACAACACTGAAATTTTACACTGACAGATCTCCAGGGAAACAGGGGAAAGTGTGATGGGAGAGATTCTAGAGTGGCTGTGTTTTATAAAGGAACTATCAAGCTAGTCTAACATGTAGGTGCCTGTTTTATGGGAGAGGCAACAGGGGCAGGGGTAAAGCTTCAGTCACACACGCGATTCAATCGTTAAGATTCAATCGCGCAATTCAATCTTGAGCCGATCGCACATCACATCGTAGGCCCTTGACCCGTCACACGATGAACGATAGACAAACGATTGACAAACGATAACTCCACGCGAGCGGGGCGGAAATGACGTGTCACAGTGAAGACGGCAAACGCGCTTTGCGAGAGCAGATGCTAATGTTCGAACATCGCTATACCTTTCTGAAAAATACCTTTCAGCATTACGCCTTTGCAAGAAATAAAGTTCCCAGACAGTTGCAATTAGTGTTTCCTGACCGCTGTAAACGCCTAAAACGTCTCCTTTATATCTGAGTAAGAAACTGTTCTTCCAAAAAGTTTTGAATCGACGAAGAGACGCAGTCCGCCACTATCCGCCATTATTTTACGTCACGGCGTGAAGCCCGCAACGACGCGCTCTGATTGGTTCTGCCCCTGCGATTGACTGACGACTGGGTCGCAGGAATAGAACAAGTTCTAAAGCTCAAAGCTACGAGGGAATCGCATGAGGCTGAGTAGCAGACTTGTTGTAGCTATTTTCCACGACTCAGTCGCCCGTGTGACAGGGTAAATCTCCCGATTGAATCGAGTGTGTGACTGCCCTCTAAGGTATTAATCACAGGATCATATTATATTGTGAGGTCACCCTCAAATATCTGTGCTGACAGGTTTCACAGTCTTCAGAGTCGAGTATGTCCCTGACTTTGATATTAAATAAAATGTTTCGTTTTGTTTAGTCGTGAATTTTCACTGGTCTGTGTCGAATGTCTTCGGAATTTACATATGAAAAATAAACTTTGATCGAATTTAAGTCAAGTTTGTATTCCCCACCAGCGAAAAAGGTAGGTCGGTCGTGAGAAATGAGACAGACACGATTTCCCTTTTTAGCCACATTGCAATAGACAAAGGCACCAGTACAAAAACACACAAAGAAATCCAGTGAAAAGTACATTAGAAACCAAAGAACAGAGATAGATGAACACACTTAGTTAAAAAAAACAATGAATGTGTTTATGTTTAGTCGATACAATCGCATGTGAAGTAAACGGTCTTTTTTCTAAATGTGTCTGTCTCAAAAACGTTAATTACAAATCTGTTCAGTTGGAATGGCTGTTAAAAGGTTTGGACGTAACATGCTTTTAATAAGTAGCAATTTCCATCAAATCACGACATGAAAGGGTTTTGAAAGGCTAACTGCGGCTTATTCTACTTGCGCTTGGTCATTTTGTCACTCGGGCAAGGTGTCTGTCTCATTTTTTCTCACGACCGCCCTGCAGACAAATCGTCTGTTATAACCGCCATACACAGCAAATTGTCATGATGCAACCAATTTTACACTTCCTATCCGTTGTCAGGCAGATAATCAACTGGCTGACTAAAGAATTTTTCGGCATGTGTTTATTTCAGAGCACGTTATTTACTGTCTAGTAACTCGGGCAAGGTGTCTGTCTCATTTTTTCTCACGACCGCCCTGCAGACAAATCGTCTGCTATAACCGCCATACACAGCAAATTGTCATGATGCAACCAATTTTACACTTCCTATCCGTTGTCAGGCAGATGATCAACTGGCTGACTAAAGAATTTTTCGGCATGTGTTTATTTCAGAGCACGTTATTTACTGTCTAGTCACTCGGGCAAGGTGTCTGTCTCATTTTTTCTCACGACCGTCCTGAAGACAAATCGTCTGCTATGACCGCCATACACAGCAAATTGCCATGATGCGACCAATTTTATACTTCCTATCCGTTGTCAGGCAGATGATCAACTGGCTGACTAAAGAATTTTTCAGCATGTGTTTATTTCAGAGCACGTTATTTACTGTCTGTCTCTGAAAACCTTGAATTCTCACGACCGCCCGGCACTATTGACGGTCATTTCTTACCAAATGTTAAGCAGATTCATTTGTAAAATAACAACATTCAGTGACTGTGTCTGATCAACGCCAGTGGGTTTTTTCAATCCTTGAATGCACTGCATTGTGAATGTTGTGGTCAAGTGAGAGTTTTATAGACATCGCCGTACGTTTTTCAACACTTTGATGATGTCAGACAGCAGATTGAAAACGTTCCAACTTGGAAAGAGAGCCAGTCACGATCATATAATCGTAGGGAATCAATAGTTGCTTTGTTTATTAACTTTCAAGTGCTTTTAAAAGTTTGATTTTTGTCATTGTTATTGTTGCATATGTGCGTGCGTACGTGCGCGCGCGCCTGTCAGTGTGGAAGAGTGTAGGGTAAGTGTATCCAATTCCGACCGACTTCGGGGATACCTAAATCCGACCGATTTTCCAAGTCACTAATGATGAGGTTCACACGTCATCCCAACAGAAAGAATGCCATTCATACAAGGGCCATTCATGAACGGTTGATGACGCGACGTCACGAACCAATCGTTTCGTCACAAGAGTTAATTGCGTCATCTGCACCGCGGCGCGAAATGTGCCTTCGCCATACGTTTCTTGCAAAGGGTGAGATAATTTGATGAACAGAGTTGTGTTTCTTTTACATGGATGTTAATAAGTGTTTTTGGAAGAATAATGTTATGGTTCTGACTAAATCTCATTGTACTTTTTAATCGAAAAGGGGAAAATCTTATCGGTCGTGATTAGATACCCAGTTTTTGAGAGAGTATTTAAATCCGACAACAACGCAGATAATACAAAACGCTGCACAAAATCCCAGTAAAACCATTCATTGTTTACGTTTATGACTTGAAAAAAGCATATGAACAAGGAAACATATCAGATGATGTATTATCTAGCTGTGTGTGTGTGTGTGCGTGCGGCCGAGCGTTGCGCGCACGTGTTCGTTTGTGTGTGTGTGTGTGTGTGTGTGTGTGTGTGTGTGCGTGCGTGCGTGCGTGTGTGTGTGTAAGCGTGCGCGCGAGCGTTGTGCGCACGTGTTCGTTTGTGTTAGCTTATGTGTGTGTGTGTGTGTGAGTGTTGATGCGTGAGTGTTGATGCGTGCGTACTTGCATGTGTGCGTGCGAGAGGGGTTGGGTTTTCTTATGTGTGCAGAGTAGTTGTTGTAGAAAATGCAAGACATTAAGGTTCAGTCTGTAGTGGATATACTGGGACAGCGTCCATGTACTATGCCACAGTTCAGTCTGTAGTGGATATACTGGGACTGCGTCCAGGTACTATGCCACAGTTCAGTCAGTAGTGGATATACTAGGACTGCGTTAAGGTACTCTGCCACAGTCTTTGATGACGTCATTTCCGTTTTTGTGATAGTTGAGGCGGACCTGTTAAGTAATCTTTGATTAAGTCGGGACTTTGATATTGCATTTGAGCCAGGTAGCTTGAAAATAAGTGAATTAGTTCGCTCATTAAAATTGTCATCAAAAACGAATATTTCATTACAGATTCAAACACTACTGCATTGTACTTCTTATCTTCTCCTGATTTAAAAAATATATATACATATGTTATGTTTACTTTAAAAACGCGTTCAGAATTAAAGAAAACAGGTTGAGTATGCTTCGCGGAGATGAGTGTGATCCGTGACGGTTTTCGGGTATGGTTAGCCGAGACTATCTGAATTTAGTCTCGCCGATCGGACTGTTTTATTTTTTTAGTTTATCCTTCAATTTAATGCCTATAGATTGACTACATGTTTTTATATCGCTTTACGCGACTTGTTTTACATTTCGTCAAGTTATGAAATGTATTATAAAATTTGGTACATAACATTCTAAAAATTGCAAATAACAATAACACTTTTGATTACAGATTCAAAAGTTATTGCATTGTATCCTTTGGATTTCCTGGATCCCAATGTATAAAAAGATATGTCATGCTTAGTGTGAAAATCTGCTCAAATGAGAAAAATCGCCCGTTGTGTTCATATGCTTCGCGGAGGCAACCCGTCTCGGTCTTCTGGTTTCGGCTAGCCAAATCTCACTAGCATTGTTAATGACTCGTCCCTGATTCCAATGTTGATCTTTTAGTTTCAAACCAACTTAATGTTTTATTATCGCTTCACATGACTTGTTCTGTATATTTTTTTTCGCTGTCATGATGTCACCATTTAGAGGGTAGGGTTACATTTTCAGGTATTTATTCCCCAAGAATATGCCAAAAAAATTCCAAACTCGTTTTTTTCTATTGGTCAATGATTCTACTTTTTTTTTAAAGTGAGAAATGGAGTGCAATTAACATTGTTACTTTTGAAGGTATGCTCATGACGTGCATCACAGCGAAATAGCAGTTCAGAAGAACGGAATTCCCATAATTAGTCCTTATTTGCTGCTTTTTTCACTGAGCTCGGAAATGATATTTTGCTTGCATTGTTATTGCTTAATTTATTAAAGCCTCTGGACAATATTCTTTGAATAAATCGTTACCCAATTCTGTTTACGTCTATCCCTTTGTTTGATAGAGTACTGTAACAAGATATCACATTATGTCGACAAGAATGCGTCTCCATACAAGTTTTTGTCTTGATTCCATCCAGGAGGATGTAAGGCTTTAATAAAAACACTATTTCAAAGATCTCTGTCAAGATTGATTTTGTTGAAAAAAAAGGAAGTCTGTGATTGAAGATTGTGAAACCTGCCTGCTGCTTTTCTCACTGGGGAAAGCTAGCTGCCATACAGCACCACAATACCCAATTTTATTTTATTTCTTTTTCCTGCATGCATGTATTCATATTTCCAAGCCCTGAGACTTTCGCTGTCAACTTGGTTTGGTTT
>NC_090259.1:49374566-49407066 GCF_037325665.1 Littorina saxatilis
CTTATTAGAAGTGCAAGTAACTTGTCATATTTTACTGAAACATGAAGCTTGGATAGGATGAGGGGTAAGTAATGTCATGCAAGGCACAGACACACACTTCAAATACACATTCCAACTTTCAGCAATACACACACACACACACATTCACACACACACACACACACACACCAGGCATGGGAATTGAAAGTTAAAAAAAAGGCTGACAATTTGTAAGTAATATCAAAGTCGACGACGCAAAGCGTCTAGCCAACCTAGGGGGTCCGGAAAAAAATGTCTCCAAAGAACTCAAATTGTGCAATTTGGTGTCATCTGAGCTCCAAGTTTGCCATTAAAAAAATTTCAGAACCATTTTTGCCTTCCCTATTTATTTTTTCGGCAGACACTTTTGTTTTTTCGGCGGAACAAAAAAACATTTCGGCGGAAATTTGCCTTTCGGTCGACAATTCCCATGCCTGACACACACACACACACGCATGCACACATTCACACACACACACACACACACACACACACACACACACACACACACACACACAGAAACATTCACACACACACACACACACACACACACACACACACACACATTCACCCATACACAGCTGCACAGACAGACAGACAGACAGACATACAGACATACACCCTCTCTTCCACACTACATACCTGCCACTCCTGTTGTAGTCTATGTAGTACGGTCCGAAGTCTTTCAGCGACAGATCAAAGTGCTACACACCACAAAAAAGAATTCCTTCAGTGACAACTCAAATGCTACACAACAGAATGGAGAATATTTATCACTTCCTCATTATTAATATTTGCCTGTGGTGTATCTTATTGTTCCCCACTCAATACATTGCGCTTGTTGTAAATGTGTCCTTTCTTGCGTTTGGATTGAGAGCTACGTTGACCAACATCAGTGGCCTCCCCTCACTCCTGCCCGGCGTGTCTGAGGAGTGACACAATGAAACACCTGCCCGGTGTGTCTGAGGGGGGACACAGTGAAACACCTGCCCGGTGTGTCTGAGGGGAGACACAGTGAAACACCTGCCCGGTGTGTCTGAGGGGTGACACAATGAAACACCTGCCCGGTGTGTCTGAGGGGAGACACAATGAAACACCTGCCCGGTGTGTCTGAGGGGGGACACAATGAAACACCTGCCCGGTGTGTCTGAGGGGGGACACAATGAAACACCTGCCCGGTGTGTCTGAGGGGGGACACAGTGATACACCTGCCCAACGTGTCTGAGGGGTGACACAGTGAAACACCTGCCCGGCGTGTCTGAGGGGGGACACAGTGAAACACCTGCCTGGCGTGTCTGAGGGGGGACACAATGAAACACCTGCCGTGCGTGTCTGAGGGGTGACACAATGAAACACCTGCCCGGCGTGTCTGAGGGGTGACACAATGAAACACCTGCCCGGTGTGTCTGAGGGGTGACACAATGAAACACCTGCCCGGAGTGTCTGAGGGGTGACACAATGAAACACCTGCCCGGCGTGTCTGAGGGGTGACACAATGAAACACCTGCCGGGCGTGTCTGAGGGGTGACACAATGAAACACCTGCCCGGTGTGTCTGAGGGGTGACACAATGAAACACCTGCCCGGCGTGTCTGAGGGGAGACACAATGAAACACCTGCCCGGTGTGTCTGAGGGGTGACACAATGAAACACCTGCCCGGTGTGTCTGAGGGGAGACACAATGAAACACCTGCCCGGTGTGTCTGAGGGGTGACACAATGAAACACCTGCCCAACGTGTCTGAGGGGTGACACAGTGAAACACCTGCCCGGTGTGTCTGAGGGGTGACACAGTGAAACACCTGCCCGGTGTGTCTGAGGGGTGACACAATGAAACACCTGCCCGGTGTGTCTGAGGGGAGACACAATGAAACACCTGCCCGGTGTGTCTGAGGGGGGACACAATGAAACACCTGCCCGGTGTGTCTGAGGGGAGACACAATGAAACACCTGCCCGGTGTGTCTGAGGGGAGACACAATGAAACACCTGCCCGGTGTGTCTGAGGGGAGACACAATGAAACACCTGCCGGGCGTGTCTGAGGGGTGACACAATGAAACACCTGCCCGGCGTGTCTGAGGGGTGACACAATGAAACACCTGCCGGGCGTGTCTGAGGGGTGACACAATGAAACACCTGCCCGGTGTGTCTGAGGGGTGACACAATGAAACACCTGCCCGGCGTGTCTGAGGGGAGACACAATGAAACCCTTCTTCAAGATCCTCCCATTGAAGACTCCATCCCTTTCAAGAGTCTTCCTTTTAGGCTTTTCTGTCAATAACCTACATAAATGTCGCCCCATGTTAAGACTCCCTCCTTGTGAAGACCTGATGTTCTCACATGTTGTAGGTTTTAAAAGGGGGGTTCCACTGCAGCACCTTTGTAAAGCCGACAGCAGACGGGCCGACAGCAGACGGGCCGACAGCAGACGGGCTGACAGCAGACGGGCCGACAGCAGACGGGCTGAGAGCAGACGGGCTGAGAGCAGACGGGCCGACAGCAGACGGGCCGACAGCAGACGGGCCGGAACACTGGTTCTCACTCCACGCTCACTGACGGCTCCAAGAAAGCTGTAAGGGAAAACAAGTGGCCACACCCCGGTAAACCGCTTCTGCTGGCAGGCTACACTAAGCGAGGGGCCGATGCGTTCTACTGATCGGTGGACAGACCGAGCTCAGCTGGCGTGGCAGACAGTCTGTCCGGGGGAGGGACCCCGATAAATGTCCTTGGCCAGGACACACCATGACAAAAGCTGACATGTTCTTTCTAAAATAAAACTCAACAATTTCACATTTAAACCTCTTCCCACCGATCTTCCCCCTGTGCCCCTTACTCTCCCTTGCCCTACCCCCCCTCCCCAAATCCAACATACTAACTAACCAACAACCCCCCCCCCCCCCCCCCCCCCACTTACCTTTGTAGCACTGGTGACATCGACAGCATCCACAATGTCCGTCTGCGACAACCTGCTGTCATGTTCCTCGTCCGACTCAAACTCCACGTACCTGTGACGACAAACACCTTTGTGTTTAACCCAACCAACAACATTTACTCTGTAACACTGTGCGTCTTTGACCAACGGCAGAGGCCTCGGAATAACACTGCCAAAGCACAAGCACAGAGAACAGAAGCGTCTAGAAAAATACAAAATACCCGTCCAACATTAGAACAGGACCAAGAGACTGCAACATTGCTAAACTACCTGTCTTAAACATTGCTAAACTACCTGTCTTAATCATTGTTAAAATACCTGTCTTAATCATTGTTAAAATACCTGTCTTAATCATTGTTAAAATACCTGTCTTAATCATTGTTAAAATACCTGTCTTAATCATTGTTAAAATACCTGTCTTAATCATTGTCAAAATACCTGTCTTAATCATTGTTAAAATACCTGTCTTAATCATTGTTAAAATACCTGTCTTAATCATTGTTAAAATACCTGTCTTAATCATTGTTAAAATACCTGTCTTAATCATTGTTAAAATACCTGTCTTAATCATTCTTAAAATACCTGTCTTAAACATTGTTCACAGGCTATGGCTTTATGCAAAGCTCTCCCCAAGATGACTGTCAATGTATGGATTGAACACTGCAGTTCTTTGACAGTCCCACCCAGTGACCACCTCTCCCCTTAAGTGAAAATGACAAATAGAATAAGATTGAAAACAACGGACCCTGCCTCCTCTCCGTGCTCAAACGCTGTCTTCTGTTGCTTGGCCACCTGACCACATATGGAAACATGTACTTTATGACAGAACACACTCCAAACAGCTGTACTATACTTGTATTATGGAGAAAAAATACTGAGCTAGAGAGAGAGAGAGAAAGAAATTCTTTATCAAAATAAAGAGAAAGAGAATGAGGGAGAGAGAGAGAGAGAGTGAGGGAGAGAGAGAGAGAGAGTGAGAGAGAGAGTGAGGGAGAGAGAGAGAGAGAGTGAGAGAGAGAGTGAGAGAGAGAGAGGCATTGATTGAACTGTTTGTGTGTATGTGCTGTGTGTGCATGCGAGAAAGAGAGTGTGAGTGAGTGAGTGAGTGAGAGAGTGAGTGAGTGAGAGAGTGAGTGAGAGAGAGAGAGAGTGAGTGAGTGAGTGAGAGAGAGAGAGAGTGAGTGAGTGAGTGAGTGAGAGAGTGATAGAGAGAGAGAGAGAGAGAGTGTGAGAGAGAGAGAGAGAGAGAGAGAGAGAGAGAGAGAGAGAGAGAGATATAATTGAATTGAATTTTATTGAAATTTGTTTATCGAAGGTAACAGAATAAGCAATGTAAACATGCTTTTTTTCATCCGGCCCTTGCCCATTGAGCGTTAGAAGTAGAGAGTCACACAACAGAGCGTTAGAAGTAGAGTCACACAACAGAGCGTTAGAAGTAGAGAGTCACACAACAGAGCGTTAGAAGTAGAGAGTCACACAACAGAGCGTTAGAAGTAGAGAGTCACACAACAGAGCGTTAGAAGTAGAGAGTCACACAACAGAGCGTTAGAAGTAGAGAGTCACACAACAGAGCGTTAGAAGTAGAGAGTCACACAACAGAGCGTTAGAAGTAGAGAGTCACACAACAGAGCGTTAGAAGTAGAGAGTCACACAACAGAGCGTTAGAAGTAGAGTCACACAACAGAGCGTTAGAAGTAGAGTCACACAACAGAGTGTTAGAAGTAGAGAGTCACACAACAGAGTGTTAGAAGTAGAGTCACACAACAGAGCGTTAGAAGTAAAGTCACACAACAGAGTGTTAGAAGTAGAGAGTCACACAACAGAGTGTTAGAAGTACAGTCACACAACAGAGCGTTAAAAGTAGAGAGTCACACAACAGAGCGTTAGAAGTAGAGTCACACAACAGAGCGTTAGAAGTAAAGAGTCACACAACAGAGCATTAGAAGTAGAGAGTCACACAACAGAGCGTTAGAAGTAGAGAGTCACACAACAGAGCGTTAGAAGTAGAGTCACACAACAGAGCGTTAGAAGTAAAGAGTCACACAACAGAGCGTTAGAAGTATAGAGTCACACAACAGAGCGTTAGAAGTAGAGAGTCACACAACAGAGTGTTAGAAGTAGAGAGTCACACAACAGAGCGTTAGAAGTAGAGAGTCACACAACAGAGCGTTAGAAGTAGAGAGTCACACAACAGAGCGTTAGAAGTAGAGAGTCACACAACAGAGCGTTAGAAGTAGAGAGTCACACAACAGAGCGTTAGAAGTAGAGAGTCACACAACAGAGCGTTAGAAGTAGAGAGTCACACAACAGAGTGTTAGAAGTAGAGAGTCACACAACAGAGCGTTAGAAGTAGAGAGTCACACAACAGAGCGTTAGAAGTAGAGAGTCACACAACAGAGTGTTAGAAGTAGAGTCACACAACAGAGTGTTAGAAGTAGAGAGTCACACAACAGAGCGTTAGAAGTAGAGAGTCACACAACAGAGTGTTAGAAGTAGAGAGTCACACAACAGAGTGTTAGAAGTACAGTCACACAACAGAGCGTTAGAAGTAGAGAGTCACACAACAGAGTGTTAGAAGTAGAGTCACACAACAGAGTGTTAGAAGTAGAGAGTCACACAACAGAGCGTTAGAAGTAGAGAGTCACACAACAGAGTGTTAGAAGTACAGTCACACAACAGAGTGTTAGAAGTAGAGAGTCACACAACAGAGTGTTAGAAGTAGAGAGTCACACAACAGAGCGTTAGAAGTAGAGAGTCACACAACAGAGTGTTAGAAGTAGAGAGTCACACAACAGAGCGTTAGAAGTAGAGAGTCACACAACAGAGCGTTAGAAGTAGAGAGTCACACAACAGAGCGTTAGAAGTAGAGAGTCACACAACAGTGTTAGAAGTAGAGAGTCACACAACAGAGTGTTAGAAGTAGAGAGTCACACAACAGAGCGTTAGAAGTAGAGAGTCACACAACAGAGCGTTAGAAGTAGAGAGTCACACAACAGAGCGTTAGAAGCAGAGAGTCACACAACAGACTAACTGATGAAATATGAAAAACAGTGCACACAGTCGACTGACGTGAGAAAGTCAGAAGCAGAGAGCCTGTGTAAACATTTGTGGAAGTAAATAAATAATTTTAGTTTCTACATTCATAAGTACTGGTAGTTATGGTTACCGACATGATTGTCAAATGATTGTGTATATAAACATGTGAGTATATTAAAAAAAATTATAATAAAATACAAAAAATACATGCATGATGGTAAAAGTGACCCAAACAGGACTGGTCTACACGTGTACTGTACGTGAGATGTGGAAATGAAGAAAGTAGAAAAGAGACAAGGGAGGGAGGCCCTCAAGATTGACTACCTTTGAACGTGAGGGGTCTCCACCATCAATCTGAAAGATTCAACAAACAGTGTGAGTCTGATGAAACAGAACAATGCATCCACACAACATTTGGCATACTAAACAATGGCTGTAGACACGGACACACACAGACACGCACATACAGTGATACACACGCACACATATTAACAGCAGACTTCCACTAACTCGCGGTCTTTGGTGTCCAAAGATTTTTGATCGCGATATATCCGATTTGTGATGCAGTTTGGGGTCCAATTAAAGGGAAGAAACCGCGTTCTCTTCTGAGTCACAGAAAAACGCGGTTATTTCCCTTGTCGGTCACAAAAAGCCTGTGAGCGTCACGTTGGCGTGTGTGCGTTTGCCGTGTGAGTGCATGTGTGTGTGTGTGTGTGTGTGTGCGTGAGTGTGTGTGTGTGTGCGCGTGCGCACGCACACCTGGCATGTGGTTGTGCTACAATGTTCATGTGTATGTGTTACTGCGTTTCTCGCGGCAAGTGTGACGCTTCTGTTGGCAACTAAGATCTCAAAAGATTTACTGCGATGACACGTTTTCTTTTATCAGCAGATGACGATTTCTTTCCTTTTTTCTCCGGCTCATACGTCGTCACAAACTTTTTTCTTCTATCTACTCTCTCTCTCTCTCTCTCTCTCTCTCTCTCTCTCTCTCTCTCTCTCTCTCTCTCTCTCTCTCTCTCTCTCTCTCTCTCTCTCTCTCTCTCTCTCTCTCTCTCTCTCTCTCTCTCTCTCTCTCTCTCTCTCTCTCTCTCAGACAGATTTTAAAATAACACAAAATAAACAGACAGGCAAAATAACACTGAGAAGGACACGCACTGACACGTTTGATCTTTTGTCGCGTCGAGCTTATGTCCATTCGAGCTTTTATCGCATCGAGCTTTTGTCCATTCGAGCATTTGTGGTTCGAGCATATGTCGCATCGAGCATTTGTCCATTCGAGCATTTGTCGTTCGAGCATATGTCGCGTCAAGCTTTTGTCGCGTCGAGCATTTGTCCATTCGAGATTTTGTCATGTACCCTGAAGTCTGCTGTATGTATAGAGAGAGAGAGATAAACAAACACACACACATAATAAAGAAACAGACACACATATACACACATTAAACTGTAGGTAAGAACACCCCTGAACTTTTAATTCACATTCTTTTTTTGCAATGACTGTCAAACCTCCTGCAGAAGATACTACTGTACTAGGTGATGAGTCCTATCAAACATCCCTCTGTTGTTCAACTCTGTACTAGTGATGAATGCAAGTCCTATCAAACATCCCTCTGTTGTTCAACTCTGTAGTAGGGAATGCAAGTCCTATCAACCATGCCTCTGTTGTTCAACTCTGCAAGCAAGAACAAACTGACAACTCTCTGACCTTTGCCATGCGACGTTTCTTCCACTTGGCCAGCCTTCGTCTGGACACGTCTGCTCCGTCCACTGTGAACGTCTCTGTCTTCTGCTGGTCAACAGAAAACAAGCAATCCATTAACCACTTCATCTATCCACCCATTCATTTATCAATCAACCAATCAATCAACAAGTTCATCTATCCATCCATCCATCAATCCATGCACCAGCTCATCCATCTATTCATTTATCAATCAATCAATCAATCCAGTAACCAGTTCATTCATCCATCCATCCATCAATCCATTAATCAGTCAATATCAAAGATTGAAAAGATTAATGAAATAATAATTCTATCCAATAATCAACCAATCAGTCAATCAAACAGTGACAGAATCCATGAATCAGTGAAGGGTGTAATATTGACATAATAGTGACAGAATCCATGAATCAGTGAAGGGTGTAATATTGACATAATAGTGACAGAATCCATGAATCAGTGAAGGGTGTAATATTGACATAAAAGTGACAGAATCCATGAATGAGTGAAGGGTGTAATATTGACATAATAGTGACAGAATCCATGAATGAGTGAAGGGTGTAATATAGGCATAGCAGTGACAGAATCCATGAATCAGTGAAGGGTGTAATATTGACATCAAAGTGACAGAATCAATGAATCATGCAGAGAATTGTAATATTGACATAATAGTGACAGAATCCATGAATCAGTGAAGGGTGTAATATTGACAGCATTGTGACAGAATCAATGAATCATTGTCAAGGATCCCTTTTGTCAAGAACTACTGACTTTGATGATTTTAATATTAAGTGCAAGTTTTCCAGAGGTTGTGTTTTGAGCTGATGCCAGGCCGCTCTTTCGTGTATGTTCTGTAGTAGTCTCGACCAGCTCTCGAGCGATCCGTCTATTTTAGTTAGTCGCGTTTACATCAAGCAGATGACGTAATAAGATGGAGAACGCGTCATGGTATTGGGTTCCATGGTGGGCGGTTACCTGAGCTAGCAGCTGACTAAAACCAGCACCGTAATTTAGAGTGTTGTTACTGGATATTTGGTAGACTAGATGCAATTGTCATATTCTTCTTGGTAAATATCATTGACTGTGTGTGAATGTGAATGCATGCTACGACTGCTTACTGTTATAAATAACCCTAACCTGTCCCTTGAGGTTAGTCTGAAAATGACTTGATGAAGTTTATAGTTGTAAGAGAACAATTTGCGCAAATCAGAATAGACTCTGAGGATACTCTGTACCTGTGCAGCGTGTAACCTGGGGAGGGAGAGCGCCGGCACGTCGAGTGCGCGAGCAATCCCTGTCAGTGTCAGGAACTCTGGTCAACGGCTATGGTGGTGGTGCCGGTATACAGACAGGGGAAAGTGCATGATTTCACCATGGGACAATGGTGACCCCGAGCTAGAGAAAGTCAATGGTGAATCGACTGCCTGCATCTGGACTGGCCTATCCGGGAATTAAACATTGGTGCCTAGTGGATCAAGCCAGTGGATTCCGTGGATTTGCCTTCGGAACTGGAATGATCTATGTTTATTTATACTCAGTGATTGGAAGTGTTTACTGTATGTTCTGAACGTGTGATGTTGCGTATTTTGTATTATCTTGGATTAATGTGTTTAGTATCAGTATAAATGAGAAATGTGATCTCTTTTTAGTTGGCTTTATCAAATAGTATGTATGAGTTTGTGACAACTAAAAAGAGATCACATTTCACATTTATACTGATACTAAACACATTAATCCGAGATAATACAAAATATGCAACATCACACGTTCAGAACATACAGCAAACAGTATAACATGTATGAGTTTGTGACAATCATGCAGAGAATTGTAATATTGACATCATTGTGCAAACCTTTGAAGCGTCTCCGTCATCTTTCTCATCTTTCTGGTCTTTATCGTCATAGTAACGCTTGGCGTTCTTCGTCCTCTGCAACACAAGAGCTGAATGTTTAGAATATAATTCACCATGTTTATAATTGACCATTTTTGCGATTAACACCGTTAACACCGTTAACACTTTAACACCGTTAACACTTTAACACCGTCAGATGTGAAAAAAAAGGAAAGAGAGAATGCTTATTGTCCTTCAGGCTAAATATTCCGCCTCTTAATTAAGGACATGAAATGGGTTATATGACGACAGGCGCGGTGGCGTGGTGGTAAGACGTCGGCCTCCTAATCGGGAGGTCGTGAGTTCGAATCCAGGTCGCTGCTGATCCTGTAAAGATCCTGTAATCCATGTCGGAGTTCGGTGGGTTATGGAAACACGAAAATACTCAGCATAGTCAGCGTCACTCCGCTTTCGTTGAGTAGGCATGCTGGGTATTTTTGTGTTTCCATATTAACCCACCAAACTCCGACATGGATTACAAGATCTTTTCCGTGCGCACTTCGGTGGGTTATGGAAACACGAAAATACCCAGCATGCCTACTCAACAAAAGTGGAGTGAAGCTGACTATAGGGTTATATGATAATTCGAGTTTTTATGCCCTCACGGCTTTTGATGAGATACACAAGTGTATGCGTGTTTAGGTGGTATCAGCCCTAATCTGCATTTATGGCAGAATGACTGAGGTGTTTTACGTGCCATTGTGGTGACACGAGGGTGGGATATGGCTTCCGTCTCTGGGTCTTTACGTAAAGTTGACCTGTGTCCGTCCCGGCCTGAATTCGAACCTGCAACCTTTCCATCACAAGTCCAGTGCTCTACCAACTGAGCTTTCAGGCCCCCGTCAGATGTGTATTTGTGGTGAAAGAGTGAATGCCCTTGCCTTTCCTCTGACATATATAAACTTCACACCTGCTCCTGTCCATGAGTTTCGACACACCCCTCTCTAGTGATTGGCCCTTACAATGTTTGTCTGAGTAAAAAGTAAGGGCATTCACTTTTTCACACCCCATTCAAACAAGAGTTGTTTTCCAAATTCATCTATTGTGCTGTGAAATCACTTCATCTCAACAATTTCAAATCTTGTAGCGCAGAGATAAGAAAATTAAAAGAAAAAAGTCTTGATGATTGGTCTTCAGCTGTTAGGCAGCCACAATCGTTGAATCGGTTATTCTGCCGCGCCCGGAGTGTGTGCATGCATTTGTGTGTGCTCATGAGTTTGTTGATTCTGTCCTATCATAGGGATATTAATTTGTATTAAAAGGAACACAACAAACACACACGGTGATCATAAATACACACATGTTACAGGCACATTATTAATTGTGATCTGTTGACCAAACCAAACCAAACCAAGCCAAGCCACGCCACAGTACAGAGATAGAGACAGTTGAGTTGATGGTCAGGCCACAGTACAGAGACAGTTGAATTGATGGTCGGGCAGCAGTACAGAGACAGAGACAGTTGAGTTGATGGTCGGGCCACAGTACAGAGATAGAGACAGTTGAGTTGATGGTCGGGCCACAGTACAGAGACAGAGACAGTTGAGTTGATGGTCGGGCCACAGTACAGAGACAGAGACAGTTGAGTTGATGGTCGGGCCACAAAAAAACAAACAGTGAGAAACAGAAAAATCGACCATTTGAAGAACACTGGCGAATGGTCGGAGTTGGATGGGGAGACGATGGTGAGTTCTATTTGTAAAAGATCCCAAGAACACAGAAAGACAGAAGTAACACATTCTTGACTGGAACAACATTGCTCAAACGAGAAAATATAAAGTCGCATAAAACATAGATTAATGCCCACAGTTTTGATTGCAAATTGCGCAACGGATCATACAAAACAAAAGCCCTACAAGATGCCAGCTGGGTAAGACTATTCATCGCTGACCATGCACAGCCCAGTTGCCGATCATATCACCGCTATTTTTGAGTGTAAAAATAAACCTGACAGTTATGAGTTAATCATAGTTCATACTATATCACTGTTTGGGGGAATGTTCCCTGAGTTTTAGTGCTTCCCTTTTGGGAATACACCTGGTTTTGTTTAAGGGAAGACAGTCACACTCGCAGTACTTACTGGTGTTGATCAAAGAAACTTAGAAAGAAGCTAGAAAGCCAAGGCAAATTCAGAAAAGATTGCCTGAGCACTATAACCTTACTGTGCCAGGGTCCATGGATTGCCAAGCTTAGCACTAATAGCAGCAGTGATGTTCCAGACAGAGAAAATAGCTTATTAGCTAGCTGGGACCTGGACTGAAATTGTACAAGTCCAAATATCCTGACATAAAAGTAAAAACAAGGCTCCGTAAAAACAAAAAAACACATGTAGTAGACTAAACTATTAATCTTGAAGTTTTGCGTGTTAAATTCATAGCGGTACTGGCAGCGGTACTGGCAGCAAGCACTGAAGCAGACATCCGGCATGCATCAGACAGTCCACCAGCCTGGGTTCAAAACAATGCGTCAAATAAAATAAACGAAATAAAAAGAATGCGTTAATCATTGAATAACCGAAGACCCAGCCAGGCCTGAGACAGTGAGAGCGAGAACAACACTAAAGTCAGACAAGAGTTCGAGCGTTAAAATTAAATAACACGATCTATATATACATTTCCCAAAATGTGTCTATTCCTTTGATCACTAACTCCAAGCCATCCACACACATCTGTACCACGACCCAGTGCACTGTACCTTCTTTCTCTTGTTTTTCTTTTCCAGATCCAGATCCTTCGCGCTGCTCTTCTGTTCGGACATTTTGCATGTAAACTCTCCGCACACGTGTTTTGCTCCTTTCGATAACTGACAGGAAGTGAAGAACACTTCCGGTACAACAGCGTTTTTCTTGCATTTGGGCAAAAAGATACTTTAGTTTGCCAAGGACATTAACTCTCTCGTACACAAAGCGCGCCAGGTTTGGCCGGAGTGGGAAAGAGAACGAAAACTTGTTCTTTTCACGACACTGTAAGCTCTTATTGCTTTATAGCAGCACACGTCAAGGTAAGTTGGACATCTTCAGTGTTGTTGGCAGTATGCTTGGTTCCTTTATCAGAAGACTGACGAATAGATCATTCACAACATTAGCATTCAAATTGCAAACCTAAACAAAATGTTTTTAGTTTTGTTTAGGCCAAAAAAATTAGGTGTGGTTAAGGTAACATAGCCACAAAAAATAGGGTAGGAAGGTAGGCAATCACTTTTTTTTTTAAACTTTTTTTTCTAATGTGTACAAATTAAACCTACTTGACAGGGAAATAAGTGTGCGACTTGAGCGCTTTCGCTTTCATTGCGTTTTCTGCACTCGTTTTCTTGGTTTTTGTGTGGGTTTTTTGACAAATGTAATAAATAGTTATAGGGTCGGCCCCTAAAAATAGGGTAGGTCGGGTTACCGTAACCACACCTATTTTTTTTTTAGGCCTTAGTTTAGTTTGTGGGGACAATATTAATGGAGTAGGCAGTAAAGCCCATAAATCATCCCATCACTATTTGTTCAACATTTTGTTTTATTGGGTCTGCATCACTTATGTTGTAAATGTACTAAAAGTAAAATAGGACAATGTTTGATTTTGAATGACTGGGACATCTTGAAACTGAAACAGTGAAAGGCTGCGAGGCCAGAGCCTGTATGCCTGTCCCTGCTACTAATTCCTGTACTTAATCATGTAATGTGTCAGCTGATTACATCTTAATCTTATCAGACTGCTGATGTGTTTTATCTTATGCCTATTTTTCAACTGCACACTTGTTCCATGGCCTGCTTGACAATGACATGTCCGATCTCTGATTCAGTAATTGAATACACCCCTTGATAGTTTTGCGATACACTGATTACACAGCCCATAGACTGCTAGTGATAGAGACAGCCCATAGACTGCTAGTGATTGAGACAGCCCATAGACTGCTAGTGATAGAGCAAGTGCCGTGAGATTTCAGTTTGTTTAGTGAACAGCTGTGCGCTGAAGTAGCAGTAGACGCTTACTCGTACAAAAAAGCAATATATAGTAAAGTAATACTAATAGTAATGTGGAGAAAAGTGCAGTACACCTATGGTTCTTTTTTCCGTATTTCTTATTTCCCCAATGAAAGTCCTGTAAAGTGTAATAGTCAGTACAAAAGGTGACCCAGTACAAATCGCCAGTGCGTAGATAGGTCACATAGCAAGACTTTTGTGCCAAGCGGTTAATCGCTTGCACCTGTGGCCCTGGCCCCGACCTGACCCCGAGAGGCAGTTGCTCTGGGCCCCAAGTACAACCCCCCTCCCCCCTTTTTCTTTTGTTCTTAGACTCTCTGTCGGTGCACACAGGGCGCTGAGGTCGGCAGACAGCGGACTGACAGCAGGCGGTCTTTGTTCTAGTACTCCACCCCCCCCCCCCCCCCCCGTCCTCTTTCCGCCCCTCCCCAAGATAGGCTAAAGGACAGAAATTGCTGAACTTGCAACTCTCCTAGTTGTACAGTACAGAGTGACGAACGTTTGAGTTCTGGAATATTCCTACCCTTTCTAATGACGTTTTAATCATCTCGCTTTCAGATGCAACGCATTCTTTCTCCCCCTCCTTTAGGTTGCTAAGAATGGAATTAGTGTTCTTTTTACCCTCTCTTTTACCCCCTTCCTTAGGTTGTTTTATTGCTAGGCTTGACGCTTCTTGCTGTTATACTCACAAACGCATACTCTCTCTATATTTTGTTTTGTCATTCTTTTCCTCGGTATTCCTTTTATTCGTATATTCACTACATGTATTCTTTTATTCAGTAGAATGTAGGCGCTATGTTAATCATATATGTGGCTGATGCAAATGTATAAAGACGGATGAAACCGGGGTATGCGATGTTTTGTTACGGCAATGGCCATTATTGTTTTGAGCACGCAGCGTTTTGCGGGGTTTTTATGGGCATGGATTTGCCGTTTGATATGAACGTCTAGCGGACGTTTTGTATGTTAGAGAGGAAGCATTTTTGCGTGAACATAATTGCTCAGTCTTTGAGAGACACTGAGAGTGTAACTGGAAGTTTTGCAGTTCGTCTGCGTTTTTGTCTACCTACAAGTGTTTGGTATCTACAGATACGTTGTAAGGTTTGTTGTTTAATGACGTATGTGTGTACATCATTTTTATGTGGGTTTTCTTAATAGAAGAACTTTGGTGTATGTTTGAGGAGTTTAACTTCAGTTTTAAGGAGGCTGGCAGCAGGCTCGGAGCCCTCCACCTCCCCTCCCTTTTGCTCCCGCGCTGCCAGAGCGGGATTCTCATTGGTCCTGCTAGGGTGACGTAGGAGGAAACCCCGTTAGCTATAAAAGACCCCTGTCCCCGTGAGGTCGGGAGATGTGTGAGAGAGTAGGGTGCCTAATAAGTGCCTGAAGCATGCGTCTCCCCTGTTTTAGAGTCAGGGTCATCAAAACTACCACGGAGGAGTTGCATTGAGCTGGGTTTAAAGTGGTTCGACCCTACGCCCTATGCTTAGTGCTTCTCCTCAGATTTGCGTGTGGTCCGGATGGTATGTGTGCCTTAGTGCCTGACCTGACAGACCACGTCCTCGATACGCAACTCTTGTCCCACTGGCAATAGTGAGCAGTGCGCGCTGTTCACTCGGTTACCACGAGGCTTATTAGAGTAGTGCGCGCTACTCTAAAGGTTACCAACACGCGGTGATCGAGTGGCGTCACTCGATTTTGTCCAGGCCCCGAACCCCTGCCCGATTTTTCATCCAGATTAGGACTTAGGTTTTGTTTTCAAAGAGTAAGTTAGATCGCTAGGGTACCTACGGGTCATGCCCGATTTTCCAGCATTGTAAAGACTCAGATTTTGTCTGTTAGTGTAGTGTTTAGACTGTGTTAAAACCAACCTAGATTTTGTATAGATATATTTTCTATGGAAGAACTCACGTAGCCCATGTATGTTTTATGATTGTTGTTTTGGTTTGAATACAATTTGGAACCCTATCGCAACCTTGTCGGCTTTATATTTGGTGTCGGAAGTATTTTGTTCGTCTGTTCGTCCGGTGCGTGTGGTTTGAATGCCATCCTGACAAATGTCCTTTAAGACCGCACGCACAGTAACACCTTAGACGCAGACAGTTTCCGTGAAGCTACCACCGCTCGGCTTTACAGTAATACTAATAGCATGGCACCACAATGCCATTTGCCATTGTTACCTGCAGCTGCAAACACGATGGTTAGCATGCCCCAAGTTACTTGAAACTTGTCCATTGGGTACTGTGAGTGTGACTGCGTGAAAAACTGAAACTCTCAAAAAGTGTATCCGTGATTCTGTCAATCTGTCACGATGTACGTTTCCTTTAACGTGTTTGTTCTCACTCTCACTCTCAGTCTCAGTCTGCACAGAACATACACTACAGCATGTATGATAGTTTGACCACATTACCACTACAGCATGTATAATAGTTTGACCACATTACCACTACAGCATGTATGATAGTTTGACCACATTACCACTACAGCATGTATGATAGTTTGACCACATTACCACTCCAGCATGTATGATAGTTTGACCACATTACCACTACAGCATGTATGATAGTTTGACCACATTACCACTACAGCATGTATGATAGTTTGACCACATTACCACTACAGCATGTATGATAGTTTGACCACATTACCACTACAGCATGTATGATAGTTTGACCACATTACCACTACAGCATGTATGATAGTTTGACCACATTACCACTACAGCATGTATGATAGTTTGACCACATTACCACTACAGCATGTATGATAGTTTGACCACATTACCACTACAGCATGTATGATAGTTTGACCACATTACCACTACAGCATGTATGATAGTTTGACCACATTACCACTACAGCATGTATGATAGTTTGACCACATTACCACTACAGCATGTATGATAGTTTGACCACATTACCACTACAGCATGTATGATAGTTTGACCACATTACCACTACAGCATGTATGATAGTTTGACCACATTACCACTACAGCATGTATGATAGTTTGACCACATTACCACTACAGCGCAGCATGTATGATAGTTTGACCACATTACCACTACAGCATGTATGATAGTTTGACCACATTACCACTACAGCATGTATGATAGTTTGACCACATTACCACTACAGCATGTATGATAGTTTGACCACATTACCACTACAGCATGTATGATAGTTTGACCACATTACCACTACAGCATGTATGATAGTTTGACCACATTACCACTACAGCATGTATGATAGTTTGACCACATTACCACTACAGCATGTATGATAGTTTGACCACATTACCACTACAGCATGTATGATAGTTTGACCACATTACCACTACAGCATGTATGATAGTTTGACCACATTACCACTACAGCATGTATGATAGTTTGACCACATTACCACTACAGCATGTATGATAGTTTGACCACATTACCACTACAGCATGTATGATAGTTTGACCACATTACCACTACAGCATGTATGATAGTTTGACCACATTACCACTACAGCATGTATGATAGTTTGACCACATTACCACTACAGCATGTATGATAGTTTGACCACATTACCACTACAGCATGTATGATAGTTTGACCACATTACCACTACAGCATGTATGATAGTTTGACCACATTACCACTACAGCATGTATGATAGTTTGACCACATTACCACTACAGCATGTATGATAGTTTGACCACATTACCACTACAGCATGTATGATAGTTTGACCACATTACCACTACAGCATGTATGATAGTTTGACCACATTACCACTACAGCATGTATGATAGTTTGACCACATTACCACTACAGCATGTATGATAGTTTGACCACATTACCACTACAGCATGTATGATAGTTTGACCACATTACCACTACAGCATGTATGATAGTTTGACACATTACCACTACAGCATGTATGATAGTTTGACCACATTACCACTACAGCATGTATGATAGTTTGACCACATTACCACTACAGCATGTATGATAGTTTGACCACATTACCACTACAGCATGTATGATAGTTTGACCACATTACCACTACAGCATGTATGATAGTTTGACCACATTACCACTACAGCATGTATGATAGTTTGACCACATTACCACTACAGCATGTATGATAGTTTGACCACATTACCACTACAGCATGTATGATAGTTTGACCACATTACCACTACAGCATGTATGATAGTTTGACCACATTACCACTACAGCATGTATGATAGTTTGACCACATTACCACTACAGCATGTATGATAGTTTGACCACATTACCACTACAGCATGTATGATAGTTTGACCACATTACCACTACAGCATGTATGATAGTTTGACCACATTACCACTACAGCATGTATGATAGTTTGACCACATTACCACTACAGCATGTATGATAGTTTGACCACATTACCACTACAGCATGTATGATAGTTTGACCACATTACCACTACAGCATGTATGATAGTTTGACCACATTACCACTACAGCATGTATGATAGTTTGACACATTACCACTACAACATGTATGATAGTTTGACCACATTACCACTACAGCATGTATGATAGTTTGACCACATTACCACTACAGCATGTATGATAGTTTGACCACATTACCACTACAGCATGTATGATAGTTTGACCACATTACCACTACAGCATGTATGATAGTTTGACCACATTACCACTACAGCATGTATGATAGTTTGACCACATTACCACTACAGCATGTATGATAGTTTGACCACATTACCACTACAGCATGTATGATAGTTTGACCACATTACCACTACAGCATGTATGATAGTTTGACCACATTACCACTACAGCATGTATGATAGTTTGACCACATTACCACTACAGCATGTATGATAGTTTGACCACATTACCACTACAGCATGTATGATAGTTTGACCACATTACCACTACAGCATGTATGATAGTTTGACCACATTACCACTACAGCATGTATGATAGTTTGACCACATTACCACTACAGCATGTATGATAGTTTGACCACATTACCACTACAGCATGTATGATAGTTTGACCACATTACCACTACAGCATGTATGATAGTTTGACCACATTACCACTACAGCATGTATGATAGTTTGACCACATTACCACTACAGCATGTATGATAGTTTGACACATTACCACTACAGCATGTATGATAGTTTGACCACATTACCACTACAGCATGTATGATAGTTTGACCACATTACCACTACAGCATGTATGATAGTTTGACCACATTACCACTACAGCATGTATGATAGTTTGACCACATTACCACTACAGCATGTATGATAGTTTGACCACATTACCACTACAGCATGTATGATAGTTTGACCACATTACCACTACAGCATGTATGATAGTTTGACCACATTACCACTACAGCATGTATGATAGTTTGACCACATTACCACTACAGCATGTATGATAGTTTGACCACATTACCACTACAGCATGTATGATAGTTTGACCACATTACCACTACAGCATGTATGATAGTTTGACCACATTACCACTACAGCATGTATGATAGTTTGACCACATTACCACTACAGCATGTATGATAGTTTGACCACATTACCACTACAGCATGTATGATAGTTTGACCACATTACCACTACAGCATGTATGATAGTTTGACCACATTACCACTACAGCATGTATGATAGTTTGACCACATTACCACTACAGCATGTATGATAGTTTGACCACATTACCACTACAGCATGTATGATAGTTTGACCACATTACCACTACAGCATGTATGATAGTTTGACCACATTACCACTACAGCATGTATGATAGTTTGACCACATTACCACTACAGCATGTATGATAGTTTGACCACATTACCACTACAGCATGTATGATAGTTTGACCACATTACCACTACAGCATGTATGATAGTTTGACCACATTACCACTACAGCATGTATGATAGTTTGACCACATTACCACTACAGCATGTATGATAGTTTGACCACATTACCACTACAGCATGTATGATAGTTTGACCACATTACCACTACAGCATGTATGATAGTTTGACCACATTACCACTACAGCATGTATGATAGTTTGACCACATTACCACTACAGCATGTATGATAGTTTGACCACATTACCACTACAGCATGTATGATAGTTTGACCACATTACCACTACAGCATGTATGATAGTTTGACCACATTACCACTACAGCATGTATGATAGTTTGACCACATTACCACTACAGCATGTATGATAGTTTGACACATTACCACTACAGCATGTATGATAGTTTGACACATTACCACTACAGCATGTATGATAGTTTGACACATTACCACTACAGCATGTATGATAGTTTGACCACATTACCACTACAGCATGTATGATAGTTTGACCACATTACCACTACAGCATGTATGATAGTTTGACCACATTACCACTACAGCATGTATGATAGTTTGACCACATTACCACTACAGCATGTATGATAGTTTGACACATTACCACTACAGCATGTATGATAGTTTGACACATTACCACTACAGCATGTATGACAGTTTGACACATTACCACTACAGCATGTATGATAGTTTGACCACATTACCACTACAGCATGTATGACAGTTTGACACATTACCACTACAGCATGTATGACAGTTTGACACATTACCACTACAGCATGTATGACAGTTTGACACATTACCACTACAGCATGTATGACAGTTTGACACATTACCACTACAGCATGTATGATAGTTTGACACATTACCACTACAGCATGTATGATAGTTTGACACATTACCACTGCAGCATGTATGATAGTTTGACCACATTACCACTACAGCATGTATGATAGTTTGACCACATTACCACTACAGCATGTATGATAGTTTGACCACATTACCACTACAGCATGTATGATAGTTTGACCACATTACCACTACAGCATGTATGATAGTTTGACCACATTACCACTACAGCATGTATGATAGTTTGACCACATTACCACTACAGCATGTATGATAGTTTGACCACACTACAGCATGTATGATAGTTTGACACATTACCACTACAGCATGTATGACAGTTTGACCACATTACCACTACAGCATGTATGACAGTTTGACACATTACCACTACAGCATGTATGATAGTTTGACACATTACCACTACAGCATGTATGATAGTTTGACACATTACCACTACAGCATGTATGACAGTTTGACACATTACCACTACAGCATGTATGATAGTTTGACCACATTACCACTACAGCATGTATGACAGTTTGACCACATTACCACTACAGCATGTATGATAGTTTGACACATTACCACTACAGCATGTATGATAGTTTGACCACATTACCACTACAGCATGTATGATAGTTTGACACATTACCACTACAGCATGTATGATAGTTTGACACATTACCACTACAGCATGTATGATAGTTTGACACATTTCCACTACAGCATGTATGACAGTTTGACACATTACCACTACAGCATGTATGATAGTTTGACACATTACCACTACAGCATGTATGATAGTTTGACACATTACCACTACAGCATGTATGACAGTTTGACACATTACCACTACAGCATGTATGATAGTTTGACACATTACCACTACAGCATGTATGACAGTTTGACACATTACCACTACAGCATGTATGATAGTTTGACCACATTACCACTACAGCATGTATGATAGTTTGACACATTACCACTACAGCATGTATGATAGTTTGACACATTACCACTACAGCATGTATGACAGTTTGACACATTACGGTGATTACCGTATCTCAACCGTATTACCTTCTTCATATCTTTACTTTCAAGACTGTCGGAGCTTACGCAAATACTTGTCTTTGATTTTGAAGTTAGTTGAACTGTCTTTTAATGGTGACGTGAAAATACATTTCAACGTTACACGGCTCATGATTTAATCACAGTTAATGTAGATGTTCTTTTCTTGTAAATCCCTTTTCAGAAAACCAGGTGAATGGCAGACTGTGAGATGAAGACAGAGCGACAGAAAGAGAGCGGCAACAAGAGAGTTGCCGAGCAGACTACTGACAAGGAAATTATCGCCATGGAAACAGACTGTATGAATTTTTTTCCAGATTGAATTTCGTACAGAACAAATGCTAAAGTGTAATACAGTGGAACACCCGTCAAGTCCTCCACAAATCTGAGAAAATCAGGTCTTAACAAGGAGGGAGTCAAGTTTTGACTACAATTTTTTTTAAATAGACAGTGAATGGAGAGGAGGGTGGTGATGTGTGTCACTGTATGTGTAGAGTGATTCAGAGAAAACTACTGGATTTTTACACCCCCGGTATAGGGGTGTGTATAGGATTCGGTCGATGTGTTTGTTTGTTTGTGTGTTTGTGTTCGCATATAGATCTCAAGAATGAACGGATCGATCGTCACCAAACTTGGTGAACAGGTTCTATACATTCCTGAGACGGTCCTTACAAAAATTGGGACCAGTCAAACACACGGTTAGGGAGTTATTGGTGGATTAAGATTCTACAAGGACTTATAGAGGGACATATTAATGGTCAAAGGGAAATAACCTTCTCAGTTGGTGGCAGTGAGAATGGTAAGGACGGGGGTGTTTTTCCTACCTCGGAGGAATTTCTTGTTTCATGAAACTTTACATAACAGGTCCTGCAAGTGCAAATGATATCCCCACAGTTTTTCTCTTAAAAAAAAAAATGTATTTGATGACATCATATGAAGTTTTTCTGAAAGTTGAGGCGGCACTGTCACAACCTCATTTTAAACTGGCTGGTCACTTCAAGCAATCAGCGAGCCAGCCGCTTGTGAAATGCCACAGTGCGTTCAGTTTTATTCTGTGAATTTGACAGATTGACTAACTTCACTAAGTGTATTAATTTCGCTTCACGCGACTTGTAAGTTTGCCATCAGCAACACTCCTATTCCTAGGCCTCATGTTGGGTTAAGGGTGGAGATTTTTTTCAATCTCCCAGGTCAACTTTTGTGCAGACATGTTAGTGCCTTATCCCCCTTTGTGTGTACTTGCAAGCACAATTGTATAGTAATCCACAGCAGAGGTCGGTGGGCTATAGAAACATAGAATCACCCAGCATGCATCCCATAATAAATGTATATGGCTGCCGGGGGATGGGGGGGGGGGGGGGGATGGAACACTGATCAATAAATGTGCCGTGTCGGCCATGTGTTTTCAGTACCGGTTCAGGTACAGCAGGAGATAGACGACCTTTGCTACTTCATCCCAGAGGTCACAAGTCATTTCACAATCATCGATAAGATTGGAGAAGGTGGGTGTCTGATGGTTGATACAGGTACAATGTACTAACAGTTGAAGTGTGTGATGGTTGATACAGGTACAATGTACTAACAGTTGATACAGGTACAATGTACTAACAGTTGATACAGGTACAATGTACTAACAGTTGATACAGGTACAATGTACTAACAGTTGATACAGGTACAATGTACTAACAGTTGATACAGGTACAATGTACTAACAGTTGATACAGGTACAATGTACTAACAGTTGATACAGGTACAATGTACTAACAGTTGATACAGGTACAATGTACTAACAGTTGATACAGGTACAATGTACTAACAGTTGATACAGGTACAATGTACTAACAGTTGATACAGGTACAATGTACTAACAGTTGATACAGGTACAATGTACTAACAGTTGATACAGGTACAATGTACTAACAGTTGATACAGGTACAATGTACTAACAGTTGATACAGGTACAATGTACTAACAGTTGATACAGGTACAATGTACTAACAGTTGATACAGGTACAATGTACTAACAGTTGATACAGGTACAATGTACTAACAGTTGATACAGGTACAATGTACTAACAGTTGATACAGGTACAATGTACTAACAGTTGATACAGGTACAATGTACTAACAGTTGATACAGGTACAATGTACTAACAGTTGATACAGGTACAATGTACTAACAGTTGATACAGGTACAATGTACTAACAGTTGATACAGGTACAATGTACTAACAGTTGATACAGGTACAATGTACTAACAGTTGATACAGGTACAATGTACTAACAGTTGATACAGGTACAATGTACTAACAGTTGATACAGGTACAATGTACTAACAGTTGATACAGGTACAATGTACTAACAGTTGATACAGGTACAATGTACTAACAGTTGATACAGGTACAATGTACTAACAGTTGATACAGGTACAATGTACTAACAGTTGATACAGGTACAATGTACTAACAGTTGATACAGGTACAATGTACTAACAGTTGATACAGGTACAATGTACTAACAGTTGATACAGGTACAATGTACTAACAGTTGATACAGGTACAATGTACTAACAGTTGATACAGGTACAATGTACTAACAGTTGATACAGGTACAATGTACTAACAGTTGATACAGGTACAATGTACTAACAGTTGATACAGGTACAATGTACTAACAGTTGATACAGGTACAATGTACTAACAGTTGATACAGGTACAATGTACTAACAGTTGATACAGGTACAATGTACTAACAGTTGATACAGGTACAATGTACTAACAGTTGATACAGGTACAATGTACTAACAGTTGATACAGGTACAATGTACTAACAGTTGATACAGGTACAATGTACTAACAGTTGATACAGGTACAATGTACTAACAGTTGATACAGGTACAATGTACTAACAGTTGATACAGGTACAATGTACTAACAGTTGATACAGGTACAATGTACTAACAGTTGATACAGGTACAATGTACTAACAGTTGATACAGGTACAATGTACTAACAGTTGATACAGGTACAATGTACTAACAGTTGATACAGGTACAATGTACTAACAGTTGATACAGGTACAATGTACTAACAGTTGATACAGGTACAATGTACTAACAGTTGATACAGGTACAATGTACTAACAGTTGATACAGGTACAATGTACTAACAGTTGATACAGGTACAATGTACTAACAGTTGATACAGGCACAATGTACTAACAGTTGATACAGGCACAATGTACTAACAGTTGATACAGGCACAATGTACTAACAGTTGATACAGGCACAATGTACTAACAGTTGATACAGGCACAATGTACTAACAGTTGATACAGGTACAATGTACTAACAGTTGATACAGGTACAATGTACTAACAGTTGATACAGGTACAATGTACTAACAGTTGATACAGGTACAATGTACTAACAGTTGATACAGGTACAATGTACTAACAGTTGATACAGGTACAATGTACTAACAGTTGATACAGGTACAATGTACTAACAGTTGATACAGGTACAATGTACTAACAGTTGATACAGGTACAATGTACTAACAGTTGATACAGGTACAATGTACTAACAGTTGATACAGGTACAATGTACTAACAGTTGATACAGGTACAATGTACTAACAGTTGATACAGGTACAATGTACTAACAGTTGATACAGGTACAATGTACTAACAGTTGATACAGGTACAATGTACTAACAGTTGATACAGGTACAATGTACTAACAGTTGATACAGGTACAATGTACTAACAGTTGATACAGGTACAATGTACTAACAGTTGATACAGGTACAATGTACTAACAGTTGATACAGGTACAATGTACTAACAGTTGATACAGGTACAATGTACTAACAGTTGATACAGGTACAATGTACTAACAGTTGATACAGGTACAATGTACTAACAGTTGATACAGGTACAATGTACTAACAGTTGATACAGGTACAATGTACTAACAGTTGATACAGGTACAATGTACTAACAGTTGATACAGGTACAATGTACTAACAGTTGATACAGGTACAATGTACTAACAGTTGATACAGGCACAATGTACTAACAGTTGATACAGGCACAATGTACTAACAGTTGATACAGGCACAATGTACTAACAGTTGATACAGGCACAATGTACTAACAGTTGATACAGGTACAATGTACTAACAGTTGATACAGGTACAGTGTACTAACAGTTGATACAGGTACAATGTACTAACAGTTGATACAGGTACAATGTACTAACAGTTGATACAGGTACAATGTACTAACAGTTGATACAGGTACAATGTACTAACAGTTGATACAGGTACAATGTACTAACAGTTGATACAGGTACAATGTACTAACAGTTGATACAGGTACAATGTACTAACAGTTGATACAGGTACAATGTACTAACAGTTGATACAGGTACAATGTACTAACAGTTGATACAGGTACAATGTACTAACAGTTGATACAGGTACAACGTACTAACAGTTGATACAGGTACAACGTACTAACAGTTGATACAGGTACAACGTACTAACAGTTGATACAGGTACAACGTACTAACAGTTGATACAGGTACAATGTACTAACAGTTGATACAGGTACAATGTACTAACAGTTGATACAGGTACAATGTACTAACAGTTGATACAGGTACAATGTACTAACAGTTGATACAGGTACAATGTACTAACAGTTGATACAGGTACAATGTACTAACAGTTGATACAGGTACAATGTACTAACAGTTGATACAGGTACAATGTACTAACAGTTGATACAGGTACAATGTACTAACAGTTGAAGTGTGGAACAGAGTAATGGTAACACTTCACACTTCACACTTCCCGTACGAAATGAACATATATGAACATATAAGAGACATATAAGAAACCTATAAGTTTCTTATAAGAAACATATAAGTTTCATATATGACAAGTAAAAAGCTATGTATGTCAGTTGTAGGAATAGGTTTCTTATAAGTCTCTTATATGAAAAAGACCCCAATTCATATAAGAATCATATATGAATCATATATGAGAACCTGCACTTCCAGAAACCTATAGTTCTCTTATATGTTTCTTATATGAATCTTATATGACTCTTATATGAATCATCACTTAGTTTCTGCATAGGAGAATTCAGGACTTAGAAAAAATATTGGACAATGCTGAATTACTGGCAATACTGGCTTTCATATATGTTTCATATATGAACAGGAAGTGGATGGTTTGCCTTGAGCATTATCTCCCCCTGACTGAACGGCCATCTTTGTGACAGCAGCTCTGTGAGGATGTTTAGCAGAAAATCAGTGAAAGAGCAGGACTAAAATGCAAAGTTCTTACAGAAATAATTGGACTTGATGTATGAATATGTGAAGAGAATGTTTATGTCATGCTGATGTTTGTGGGTGGCTGGCAGCCCAACCAACCCAACAGCTTGACACTGACAGGTTTGTGTTTTTATTCAAAATCCAGAATTTCCCTCCATTATTTGTTTTACTTTACAGTTCTGGTTCTGCATCAGGTGATCAAATCATGTTTACCAGCACTACTTTGGTTCAAGCAACAAGAAACTGTGACAGCTGTGCATATTCAAGAAAATTATTTGTGGCTGTAACTTGTTTGTTGTTTCTTGTTCATAATTTCAAGTTTCAAAGTATTGGATTTGAAGAGGACAATGCATGTCTTACTCCTCTTCTTCTGACCAGTGATTTAGAGATCTGTTTGTTTTTGCCCTCAAAATAAACACAACTTCAGTAAAGATATGTATATATACTGAACCAAAAGGTATTTTGCAGTTGGATTCATTATAATTCAAAGTCAAGACAGTTAAATTGGGTTAAGCAGGTGTTATTTCCCTTGTAAACACAAATGTAGGTCAAGGTCGTTTGTCTAGTATGAGACATATAAATATCATATATGAGACATATAAGAATCCTATAAGGGAGATGTAGGTTTCATATAAGATTCTTATAAGTCTCATATATGAACATTTCATATAAGAGACCTATAGCTTTCTTATAAGAGAATATAAGATTCATATAAGAGACCTATATGAGCTCAGGTTATAGGTTCATATATGATTCATATAAGTTTCTTATAAGAATTTACCTCATTTGCATTTAAAATACCTATAAGCCACATATATGAAATTGTCATACAAGACTCTTATAAGAATCTTATATGAAATTGGGTCCAATTTCTTATAAGAACGTTTCGTACGGGTTCACACTTCACACTTCACACTTACACTTCACACTTCACACTTCACACTTCACACTTCACACTTCACACTTCACTGCTGGTCATCACTCGTGTTGAGTACTTTCATTCTTCAGTAATGGTTCTCATCAAGCTCAAAGCCACGAAGGGTTATTTTAAGTTTAACATTTGAGTTTTTGTTTTGCTGTACAATAATGAACAGGTGCTTGATTGCTCCAATAGAGACTCCACAACGCCTGTCATGCACATGGAATGTCCTCTGGGTCCATTTGATACGTGATTTTTTATTATTTATTATTGTGTGATTTTTTTTATTTATTTATTTATTTTATGCATATTTATTTTTTTATTTAATGCATGATTTTTTATTTATTTATTTATTTAATGCATGATTTATTTATTTATTTAATGCATGATTTTTCATTTATTTATTTATTTAATGCATGATTTTTTATTTTTTTATTTATTTAATGCATAATTTTTTATTTTTTTATTATTCAATGCATGATTTTTTATTTATTTATTATTTAATGCATGATTTTTTATTTATCTATTATTCAATGCATGATTTTTTATTTATTTATTATTCAATGCATGATTTATTCATGTGTGTCATTGTGTGCAGGGACGTTCAGCTCTGTGTTCCTGGCACGTCTGAAGCATCACCCCGACGTGAAGGAACTGTTTGCCCTGAAACACATCATCCCCACCTCCCATCCCAACCGTATCCTGGGGGAACTCAAGTGTCTACAGATGATAGGGTGAGTGTCACGTCTTGGGGAGTACGGTGGAACTCAAGTGTCTACAGATGATAGTGTGAGTGTCACGTCTTGGGGAGTACGGGGGAACTCAAGTGTCTACAGATGATAGGGTGAGTGTCACGTCTTGGGGAGTACGGTGGAACTCAAGTGTCTACAGATGATAGGGTGAGTGTCACGTCTTGGGGAGTACGGTGGAACTCAAGTGTCTACAGATGATAGGGTGAGTGTCACGTCTTGGGGAGTACGGGGGAACTCAAGTGTCTACAGATGATAGGGTGAGTGTCACGTCTTGGGGAGTACGGGGGAACTCAAGTGTCTACAGATGATAGGGTGAGTGTCACGTCTTGGGGAGTACGGTGGAACTCAAGTGTCTACAGATGATAGGGTGAGTGTCACGTCTTGGGGAGTACGGGGGAACTCAAGTGTCTATAGATGATAGTGTGAGTGTCACGTCTTGGGGAGTACGGGGGAACTCAAGTGTCTACAGATGATAGGGTGAGTGTCACGTCTTGGGGAGTACGGTGGAACTCAAGTGTCTACAGATGATAGGGTGAGTGTCACGTCTTGGGGAGTACGGTGGAACTCAAGTGTCTACAGATGATAGGGTGAGTGTCACGTCTTGGGGAGTACGGTGGAACTCAAGTGTCTACAGATGATAGGGTGAGTGTCATGTCTTGGGGAGTACGGGGGAACTCAAGTGTCTACAGATGATAGGGTGAGTGTCACGTCTTGGGGAGTACGGTGGAACTCAAGTGTCTGCAGATGATAAGGTGAGTGTCATGTCTTGGGGAGTACGGTGGAACTCAAGTGTCTGCAGATGATAGGGTGAGTGTCGCGTCTTGGGGAGTACGGTGGAACTCAAGTGTCTACAGATGATAGGGTGAGTGTCACGTCTTGGGGAGTACGGTGGAACTCCACTTTTGAGACACACACACCCCCAGGTTGGTGATCCAGACCTGGGAACCTATACGATTTCACCGTCATTTGTACGCATGATTGTCTAGAATATGATCAGTACGAACAAAAAGTGGAGATAAAATACGACAAGAGAAATTCCCAGACTACCTTTCTTCACAAGCGCATCCCGAAGCCGATCCAATATTTTGACACACGATTACAGTTTTTGTCAGTAAACATTGAAAGAAGCATTAATTTTGTTTTAAATGTATTGGTAAACTTAATTAACGGTGTGACTGATGCGTGAGAAGCATGTTTGAATCATGGATGTTCAAATGCAGTTTGGCGAACGCTCATTTTTCTGAAAATATACCAAGTTTGTTTGAGAAGACTCCAGTGCAAAACAGGGGTTAATTCCCTGGTCTGGTGATCATGCGCTGAAGTAGCAGGAGTAAACAGCAAGGCAATGTTCCCTCGGCGCTTACCATACCTCCTTGCCACAAGAATGTGCAAGTCCTGCTTGTTGTGACAACTTTTTCTCCTTCATCTTCAGCATAGGGGGAGTGTAAAGTTGATATTTTTCTGTAAATAGATTCTGTATTTGTTCTCTCAGGGGCAAGGGGCAGGTGATGGGGCTGGAGCTGTGTCTGAGGAACAAGGATCACATCGTCATCGGCATGCGCTACTTCCCCCACCACAAGTTCCAGGTCAGTGTGTGTGAGTACAGTACGTGCTGCCTCCCTCGGACTGTCTGAGTATCTCCACCATTTCTGACAAATTGAAGTCTTAACAAGAACGCTGCGGCAATACAGAGGCACCACTGTATTAACCATTCAGTCCATTAAATGCACTCAAATATATGTCAAGATCTCTCTAATTTTCCTTATTCAACGAGAAAGACACAGACGGAGAGATAGACAGACGGAGAGGTAGACAGACGGAGAGGTAGACAGACGGAGAGGTAGACAGACGGAGAGGTAGACAGACGGAGAGGTAGACAGACAGAGAGGTAGACAGACGGAGAGGTAGACAGACGGAGAGGTAGACAGACGGAGAGATAGACAGACGGAGAGATAGACAGACGGAGAGGTAGACAGACGGAGAGGTAGACAGACGGAGAGATAGACAGATGGAGAGATAGACAGACGGAGAGACACAGACGGAGAGACAGACAGACGGAGAGATAGACAGACGGAGAGATAGACAGACAGACGGAGAGGTAGACAGACAGAGAGGTAGACAGACGGAGAGGTAGACAGACGGAGAGGTAGACAGACGGAGAGATAGACAGATGAAGAGGTAGACAGACGGAGAGATAGACAGATGAAGAGATAGACAGACGGAGAGACACAGACGGAGAGATAGACAGACGGAGAGATAGACAGACGGAGAGATAGACAGACGGAGAGATAGACAGACGGAGAGATAGACAGACGGAGAGACACAGACGGAGAGATAGACAGACGGAGAGATAGACAGACGGAGAGATAGACAGACGGAGAGATAGACAGACGGAGAGGTAGACAGACGGAGAGATAGACAGACGGAGAGATAGACAAACAGAGAGATAGACAAACAGAGAGATAGACAGACAGAGAGATAGACAGACGGAGAGATAGACAGACGGAGAGATAGACAGACGGAGAGGTAGACAGACGGAGAGATAGACAGATGGAGAGATAGACAGACGGAGAGACACAGACGGAGAGATAGACAGACGGAGAGATAGACAGACGGAGAGATAGACAGACGGAGAGATAGACAGACGGAGAGACACAGACGGAGAGATAGACAGACGGAGAGATAGACAGACGGAGAGATAGACAGACGGAGAGGTAGACAGACGGAGAGATAGACAGACGGAGAGATAGACAGACGGAGAGGTAGACAGACGGAGAGATAGACAGACGGAGAGATAGACAAACAGAGAGATAGACAAACAGAGAGATAGACAGACGGAGAGATAGACAGACGGAGAGATAGACAGACGGAGAGATAGACAGATGAAGAGACACAGACAGACAGATAGAGACTCAAGATAATTTTGGAGAGAAAAAAACAACTTTGGAGGCTAGGTTTATTATGCTTGGAAAAGAATGTGAAAAGGTGACTCCATAAGTCTCACCTTTCAATATGGCGTCATGTGCATGTTCCAGACTCGGCGGAACAGAGCTTTGAAGTCAAAGATTCAAAGTATAATTACCATTCAACACATTTTTTTCATTTTGAGCATATGTTCAAAATGAAACACATAAAGACTATGTGTTTTTAGAATCAGAACATGAAAAGCCGTGTCTTCAGAACTTCATCAAGTTTTAATGTTTTGAGCAATAACCAGAATAACCACAGACCCTGACCCTAACCCTGACCCTGACCCTGTAAACATTAACCACACAATGAAGCACAAACATCACATGTTGTTAATGTTGCAGGCAGAAACACGAGGACAGATGAAGTTGTGAAGACACGTGATAAAACAAACAGTCACTGAAGCAAACGGCTTTTCATGTTCTGATTCTAAAAACACATAGTTTTTATGTGTTTCATTTTGAACATATGCTCAACAAAACAAACAAGTCGCGTAAGGCGAAAATACAATATTTAGTCAAGTAGCTGTCGAACTCACAGAATGAAACTGAACGCAACGCAACGCAGCAAGACCGTATACTCGTAGCATCGTCACTCCACCGCCCGTGGCAAAGGCAGTGCACGTGGAATTGACAAGAAGAGCGGGGTATTCGTTGCGCTGAGAAGGATAGCACGCTTTTCTGTACCTCTCTTCGTTTTAACTTTCTGAGCGTGTTTTTAATCCAAACATATCATATCTATATATTTTTGGAATCAGGAACCGACAAGGAATAAGATGAAAGTGTTTTTAAATTGATTTCGAAAAAAAAATTTTGATAATAATTTTTTTATATTTAATTTTCAGAGCTTGTTTTTAATCCGAATATAACATATTTATATGTTTTTGGAATCAGCAAACAATGGAGAATAAGATAAACGTAAATTTGGATCGTTTTATAAATTTTTAATTTTTTTTACAATTTTCAGATTTTTAATGACCAAAGTCATTAATTAATTTTTAAGCCACCAAGCTGAAATGCAATACCGAACCTCGGGCTTCGTCGAAGAGTACTTGAGCAAAATTTCAACCAATTTGGTTGAAAAATGAGGGCGTGACAGTGCCGCCTCAACTTTCACGAAAAGCCGGAT